>NC_057798.1:763803102-763812451 GCF_018294505.1 Triticum aestivum | reverse complement strand
TGTGATATACCTTGATGTACCAGAATTACAAATCTAAGATTGGAATTTTGGAATTCGACTCCATCATTAGCTTTTGTAATTCATTTAAACGGAGGTACATTTTTTAAGCCAGGATTTTGTGATTTCAAATTCATATATCAAACCTAGAGATATACACACACAGGCATGCTCAAACTTTATAATCATCCACTTTATTCATACACATACACATTTTTGCTTTTCTCATCATATTTAGGATAAACACATTTGGAATTTCATTTGAATTGGATCGTATGATGGTATTTTCTTGTAGTAGCTCAATGATCCATATTTGAATTGAATGGACAATCTAAGTTTCGAGTTGGAGACATTGATTTTCAAAACTTGCACATTTTTTTTGCGTGCAAAACAAACAAATTGTCGGCCATGATATCATAGTCGGCCGTAGGAGAGCAGAATACTTATAATTTTAGGCGCCAAAAGCTTTCAAACTTCCCGCTCACATAGAAATATCAAGCGCCTGAAAGTTTAGCCCTGTGATATTCCTGTGTTACCCCTGCCACATGAACGGAAAAGGGCTGCTTTGGTAACTCCATTGTTTTCCCCTCTTTGCCCCCAACATTCTTCCACAGAGCCACTCCCCTTCCCCTCCCCGACCCCCCAACCACGGCAAGCCGCCGAATCTAGTCCTCCGCCGCAGCGGTGGACCTCACACCCCGCCGGATCTACCTTCCCCACCTTGGAACCCCCAACTGCCAACTCACCACTTCACCGGAGCCGCTTCAGCGACTGGCTTGTCCACCGCTCCAGATCTCCTTGACCGCCATCATGGTCTACCGCACCGGATCTGCTTAACCGGGCCCCTCGTCCACCACAGTGTAGGCCCTTCACTGACTCCCTCATCCGCCCCTTCGCTGGCCCTTCATACAAGCCCTCGTCCACCGCAACAGATCTGCCTCACCGAAAGCACTGTACAATGCGCCCGCCAAAGCCTTCGTCCACTGCACCAGACCCGCTCCACGGACGCCATATTCAACTCCACTGGCCCTGCTTTACCGACGCCGCACCCTCATCAGGTTATTTCGATTTGTATTCCTTCATTTTTTTCTCTTTATCGTGCAACTGTTCAATTACCACAGATGAGTTTTCTTGTATGTCGACAGGCGCCGCAACCCGTAGCACTGATAACCCACAAGTATAGGGGATCGCAACAGTTTTTGAGGGTAGAGTATTCAACCCAAATTTGTTGATTCGACACAAGGGGAGCCAAAGAATATTCTCAAGTATTAGCAGCTGAGTTGTCAATTCAACCACACCTGGAAACTTAGTATCTGCAGCAAGGTGTTTAGTAGCAAAGTAATATGATAGTGGTGGTAATGGTAACAAAAGTAAAGACTCTAAAAGTAATGTTTTTGGTATTTTGTAGTGATTGTAAAAGTAGCAACGGAAAAGTAAATAAGCGAGAACCAGTATATGGAAAATTCGTAGGCACCGGATCAATGATGGATAATTATGCCGGATGTGGTTCATCATGTAACAGTCAATAACATAGGGTGACATAGAACTAGCTCCAGTTCATCAATGTAATGTAGGCGTGTATTCCGAATATAGTCATACATGCTTATGGAAAAGAACTTGCATGACATCTTTTGTCCTACCCTCCCGTGGCAGCGGGGTCCTATTGGAAACTAAGGGATATTAAGGCCTCCTTTTAATAGAGAACCGGAACAAAGCATTAGCACATAGTGAATACATGAACTCCTCAAACTATGGTCATCACCGGGAGTGGTTCCGATTATTGTCACTTCGGGGTTGCCGGATCATAATACATAGTAGGTGAGTATAGACTTGCAAGATAGGATCAAGAACTAACATATATTCATGAAAACATAATAGGTTCAGATCTGAAATCATGGCACTCGAGCCCTAGTGACAAGCATTAAGCATAGCAAAGTCATAGCAACATCAATCTTAGAACATAGTGGATACTAGGGATCAAACCCTAACAAAACTAACTCGATTACATGATAAATCTCATCCAACCCATCACCGTCCAGCAAGCCTACGATGGAATTACTCACGCACGGCGGTGAGCATCATGAAATTGGGGATGGAGGATGGTTGATGATGACGACGGCGACGAATTCCCCTCTCCGGAGCCCCGAACGGACTCCATATCAGCCCTCCCGAGAGAGATTAGGGCTTGGCAGCGGCTCCGTATCGTAAAACGCGATGATTTCTTCTCTCTCATTTTTTTCTCCCCGAAATCCAATATATGGAGTTGGAGTTGGTGTCGGAGGGCCACCAGGGGGGCCACGAGGTAGGGGGGCGCGCCCAGGGGGGCGCCCCCACCTTCGTGGACAGGGTGTGGGCCCCTTGGTCTTCATATTTTGTGATGATTTTTTGTTAATTATCCTAAGATATTCCGTGGAGTTTCAGGACATTCCGAGAATCTTTATTTTCTGCACAAAAACAACACCATGGCAATTCTGCTGAAAACAGCGTCAGTCCGGGTTAGTTCCATTCAAATCATACAAGTTAGAGTCCAAAACAAGGGCAAAAATGTTTGGAAAAGTAGATACGACGGAGACATATCAACTCCCCCAAGCTTAAACCCTTGCTTGTCCTCAAGAAATTCAGTTGACAAACTGAAAGAGAAAAAGAAAAACTTTTACAAACTCTGTTTGCTCTTGTTGTTTTAAACATGAAAAGCCAACATTCAAGTTTCAGCAAATATTATGAACTAACCATTCTCACAATAACACAAAGGTCTCACAATTACTCATATCAATAGCATAATCAGCTAGCGAGCTATAATAACAAAACTCGGATGACAACACTTTCTCAAAATAATCATAACATGATATAACGGAATGGTATCTCGCTAGCCCTTTCTGAGACCGCAAAACATAAATGCAGAGCACCTTCAAAGATCAAGGACTGACTAAACATTGTAATTCATGGTAAAAGAGATCCAGTCAAGTCATACCCAATATAAACCAATAGTAATGAATGCAAACGACAGTGTGCTCTCCAGCGGGTGCTTTTTAATAAGAAGGATGATGACTCAACATAAAAGTAAATAGATAGGCCCTTCGTAGAGGGAAGTAGGGATTTGTAGAGGTGCCAGAGCTCAGTGTTTAAAATAGAGATTGAATAACATTTTGAGCGGCATACTCTTACTGTCAACGCAACAACTATGAGATGACGATATCTTCCATGCTAAACAAATTATAGGCGGTTCCCAAACAGAATGGTAAAGTTTATACTCCCCTTCCTCCACAAGCATCAATCCATGGCTTGCTCGAAACAACGAGTGCCTCCAACATTCAACAGGTCCCAAGGGGAGTTTGTTTGCAGTTATTTCGATTAAGTTTGCATAAAGCAGGGGACTGGGCATCCCGGTGACCAGCCATTTTCTCGTGAATGAGGAGCGGAGTCCACTCCTCTTGAGAATAACCGCCTAACATGGAAGATAAGGACAGCCCTAGTTGAAACATGAGCTGCTCGAGCATACAAAACAGAATTTCATTTAAAGGTTTGTAGTTTGGCACATACAAATTTACTTGGAACGGCAAGTAAATACCGCATATAGGAAGGTATAGTGGACTCATATGGAACAACTTTGGGGTTTAAGGAGTTTGGATGCACAAGCAGTATTCCCGCTTAGTACAGGTGAAGGCTAGCAAAAGACTGGGAAGCGACCAACTAGGAGAGCAACAACAGTCGTAAACATGCATCAAAATTAATTTACACCGAATACAAGCATGAGTAGGATATAATCTACCATGAACATAAATATCATGAAGGCTATGTTGATTTGATTCAACTACATGCGTGAACATGTGCCAAGTCTAGTCACTCAATTCATTTAAAGGAGGATACCATCCCCTCATACCATATCATAATCATTCTAATAGCATGTTGGCATCCAAGGTAAACCATTATAACTCATAGCTAATCAAGCATGGCACAAGAAACTATAATCTCTAAATGTCATTGCAAATATGTTTACTTCATAATAGCTGAATCAAGAACGATGAATCATCATATTTACAAAAAACAAGAGAGGTCGAGTTCATACCAGCTTTTCTCCCCTCAATAAGTCCATCATATATCATCATTATTGCCTTTCACTTGCACGACCGAACGATGTGAATAATAATAAGAGTGCACGTGCATTGGACTAAGCTGGAATCTGCAAGCATTCAACTCAAGAGAGAAGACAAGTAATATGGGCTCTAAGTTAAATAATCATTCATGCATATATGAGCCACTAAGCATTTTCAATATGGTCTTCTCCTACTGACCCCCAAAGAAAAGAAAAGAAAAGAAACTATTTACATGGGAAAGCTCCCAACAAGCAAAAGAAGAACAGGAAATATTCTTCGGTTTTCAGTTTTGATTACTACAGCAAAGAGATAAAGTACTACTAATTTTTTTGTTTTTCTTAAGGTTTATTAAACACACAAGAAGAAAGCAGGAAAAAGAAAATAAACTAGCATGGATATTATAGTGAAAGAGTATGAACACCGACATCTAGCAACGAGTGTGTGTAAACATGAATGTAATGTCGGTGAGAAATATGTACTCCCCCAAGCTTAGGCTTTTGGCCTAAGTTGGACTATTGCCAGGAATGGCCTGGCGGATACCCGTAAGTGAAGCTGGGGTCATACTGTGACGAAGAAGGCTCCGGCTGCCATTGGCTGGTAGCCTCCTCTGGATCCCAAGAATAAACAGATAGTCGTGGCGGCTGCAGGATTTCGATAGGCTTGAATGGCCGCCCACGGAACGATGTGAGGACCTGCAGACAAGTTAAACAAAGAAGGAGCAGGCAAAGTAATAATCTCAGGGTGATGTTTATCAAAGTACAATTTATATTTGAGCTCCCCTTCGCGGCTTTTAACAAGAAAATCATGCGCTAGCATACTCCTATAATCTAAATAAGCACAAGGCAGCGATGTTTCCTCTTCCTCCTCATGCCTAATAGGTATTTCAAAATGTTCAGCTAGGCGTGAGGCGTAAATGCCTCCGAAGATGGGGCCTTTAGTACGGTTCAGACTTAACCGCCTAGCAACAATTCCACCCATACTAACAGAGTTACTTCGATATAAACCATGGAACAAAATGATAACATTAGGAATACTAAGGTTTCCACAGTTTCCGCGACCTATCAGGCAACGACTAGCAAATAAGGCAAAGTAGCGTAAAACAGGAAAATGTATGCTAGTGATTCGTGCATCGGAAACCTTCCTGGTTTCTCCCACTATGATAGTGTTAATGAAAGCTTCTATTTCATTACGGTGTGGTTCATCCAAGGTGCCCTCAAAAGGTAATTTGCAAACCTCGCAAAATTCAGCTAATGGCATACGCTTAACAACATCATATAAATGTAATTATACCGATGGAGGTGAACTCTTAGGGAAAAAGTAGAAATTTTGCACAAAAGTATTTGTGAGTAAGAGATACTGATGACGTTGGTCGCGGAGGAAATCGGTGAGGCCAGCATTCTCAATTAATAAGTAGAAGTCTTCATTAATCCCGACTCTCCTCAAGAAGTCATCAGAAGGCCATTCACATGGCCGGACCTCCGCGCTGCGAGGCAAATTAAATTTGGGTTTCTGTTATTCTTCCTTTTGTTTTTCCTTCGAGCTTCGGCTCGATGAGCCCCTCAAAAATCTCTTCATTAATTCTGAAACAATCTGAAATTTTTAGTAACTTCAAATAAAAGTAAACCAACTTCAACAAAATTGATAGTAACAACTCCTGCAAGTGCCTAGAGCCTAAATAAAGCATTGGAACTACTTGGAACCATATAAATTTGACATGCAAGCTCAAGAACATGGTCACCTATGCAGCACAAATTTGCGATGAATAAAGCACTAGAATATAAACTAATTGGACCAATGGAGGAGTCACATACCAAGGAACAATCTCCCGAAGCAGTTTTGCGAGAGGTGCTTTGAGCAAGGAGATCGAAAATCAAAGCAACGGGGGCTGGAAATCGTGCTTGAGTTGGTTTTTCGTGTTTGTGTGAGGCAGAGGAAGAAGATGGGTGCAGGAATAAGTGGAGGAGGGCCACCGTGGGCCCACGAGGCAGGGGGGCGCACCCAGGGGGGTAGGGCGCGCCCTCCACCCTCGTGGCCAGGTGGCAGCTCCCCTCGCGGTGATTTTTGCACAGTAAATTCTTAAATATTCCTAAAAAATCATATTAAATTGGCATTGCATTCTGAGGACTTTTATTTTCGGGATATTTTTATATTGAGCGGATAAGTCGGGAGACAGACAGAAAAATACTATTTTACTTTATTTCTTCTAAAAATCAGAAAATATAAAGAGGGTACAGAAGGTTGTGCTTCTAATTTCATCCATCTCGTGATCATCAAAATGAACCCACTAACAAGGTTGATCAGGTCTTGTTAACAAACTCATTCCGAATACTCACGGAACTGGAGAAATTTCGAATGACACTAAGTTACCTCAATGGGGATATGAAAATCCCCAACAATAAGTATATCATACTTCTTCTTGACAGTAGGGAGAGGAAATTCAAAACCTCCAAATATAATCGATGGAATTTTCCCAATAGAGTTGATACTATAAACTTGAGGTTGTTTCCTCGGAAAGTGTACCGTGCGTTCATTGCCATTAACATGAAAAGTGACATTGCCTTTGTTGCAATCAATAAGAGCCCCTGCAGTACTAAGGAAAGGTCTTCCAAGAATAATAGACATACTATCATCCTCAGGAATATCAAGAATAACAAAGTCCGTTAAAATAGTAACGTTTGCAACCACAACGGGCACATCCTCACAAATACCGACAGGTATAGCAGTTGATTTATCAGCCATTTGCAAAGATATTTCAGTAGGTGTCAACTTATTCAAGTCAAGTCTATGATATAAAGAGAGAGGCATAACACTAACACCGGCTCCAAGATCACACAAAGCGGTTTTAACATAATTTCTTTTAATGGAGCAAGGTATAGTAGGTACTCCGGGATCTCCAAGTTTCTTTGGTATTCCACCTTTAAAAGTATAATTAGCAAGCATGGTGGAAATTTCAGCTTCAGGTATCTTTCTTTTATTAGTAATAATATCCTTCATATACTTAGCATAAGGATTTGTTTTGAGCACATCAGTTAATCGCATACGCAAAAAGATGGGTCTAATCATTTCAGCAAAGTGCTCAAAATCCTCATCATCCTTTTTCTTGGATGGTTTCGGGGGAAAGGGCATGGGTTTTTGAACCCATGGTTCCCTTTCTTTACCATGTTTCCTAGCAACAAAATCTCTTTTATCATAACATTGATTCTTTGATTGTGGGTTATCAAGATCAACAGCAGGTTCAACTTCTACATAATTATCATTACTAGGTTGAGCATAAACATAAACATTATCATTAACATTATCACTAGGTTCATGTTCATCACCTGATTGTGTTTCAGCATCAGAAATAGAAATATCATTTGGATTCTCAGGTGGCTCAGCGATAGGTTCGCTAGAAGTTTGCAAAGTACTATCATTTTTCTTTTTCTTCTTTTTAGAAGAACTAGGTACATCAATATCATTTCTCCCAGAATCTTGCTCGGTTCTCTTAGGGTGGCCTTCAGGATACAAAGGTTCTTGAGTCATTGTACTAGTTCTAGTAGCCACTCTAACAGCATAATCATTTTTCTTACTATTCATTTCATCAAGCGCTTCTTTTTGAGCTTTAAGTACTTGTTCTACTTGAGTGGTAACCATAGAAGCATGTTTGCTAACAAGTTTAAGTTCACCTCTAATATCATCCATATAATCACCCAAGCATTTAATCATATAGGCATCTTGTTTTAATTGTCTACCAAAATAAGCATTAAAGTCATCTTGCTTAAACATAAAATTATCAAACTCATCCAAGCACTGACTAGCAATTTTAGTAGGAGGGACTTCAGCTTTATCATATCTATAGAGAGAATTTACCTTTACTACCTGGGTTGGGATATCGGGAGGTTCTTCAGTAAATAAGTAATTGAGATCATATACTTCTTCAACAGGCGGTAAATTAAGACCGTGTATTTCTTCAATAGGAGGTAAATTCTTAACATCTTCGGCTTTAATACCTTTTTCTTTCATAGATTTCTTTGCCTCTTGCATATCTTCTGGACTGGGAAATAGAACACCTCTCTTCTTCGGAGTTGGTTTAGGAATAGGCTCAATAATTGGCTCAGGAACTGGCTCTGGAGGTAACTCGGGAGGTAGCTCAGGAGGTGCCCAATTATTTTCATTTGCCAACATATTATTCAGTAGAATTTCAGCGTCATCCGGTGTTCTTTCCCTGAAAAGAGAACTAGCACAACTATCCAGGTAATCTCTGGAAGCATCACTTAGTCCATTATAAAAGATATCAAATATTTCTGGTTTCTTAAGAGGATGATCAGGCAAAGCATTAAGTAATTTGAGAAGCGTCCCCCAAGCTTGTGGGAGACTCTCTTCTTCGATTTGCACAAAGTTATATATTTCCCTCAAGGCTGTTTGTTTCTTATGAGCAGGGAAATATTTAGCAGAGAAGTAATAAATCATATCCTGGGGACTTTGCACACAACCAGGATCAAGAGAATTAAACCATATCTTAGCATCACCCTTTAATGAGAACGGAAATATTTTGAGTAAATAAAGATAGCGCGATCTCTCATTATTAGTAAATAGGGCAGATATATCATTCAATTTAGTAAGATGTGCCACAACAGTTTCAGATTCATAGCCATAGAAAGGATCGGATTCAACCAAAGTAATTATATCTGGATCAACAGAAAAATCATAATAATCCTTATCGGGAACACAAATAGGTGAAGTGGCAAAAGCAGGTTCGGGTCTCATTCTATCTCTAAGAGATTCTTTACCCCATTTAATTAGCAACCTCTTAAGTTCATATCTATCCTGGCAAGCAAAAATAGCGGCAGAAGATTCTGCATCAAAAAGGTAACCTTCAGGAATAGGAGGCATATTTTCATCATCACTCTCATCATTGTATTTAGGTGCAATAATTTCTCTTTCTTTAGACCTAGCAATTTGCTCATCAAGAAATTCACCAAGGGGCACAGTAGTATCAAGCATAGGAGTGGTTTCATCACAAGTATCATGCACAGCAGAAGTGGCATCATCAATAACATGCGACATATCAGAATTCATAGCGGTAGCAGGTTTAGATGTCGCAAGATTACTTATAACAGAAGAAGAATCTAGTGCAGAGCTAGATGGCAGTTCCTTACCTCCCCTTGTAGTTGAAGGCAAAATCTTGGTCTTAGCGTCTTTCAAGTTCTTCATAGTGTCCAGCAGATATAAATCCCAAGTGACTCAAAGAATAGAGCTATGCTCCCCGGCAATGGCGC
>NC_057798.1:763788262-763803092 GCF_018294505.1 Triticum aestivum | reverse complement strand
TGCCCAGGGGGGCGCGCCCCCCACCCTCGTGGACAGGGTGTGGGCCCGCTGGTCTTCATCTTTTGCGAGGATTTTTTATTAATTATCCTAAGATATTCCATGGAGTTTTAGGACATTCCGAAAATCTTTATTTTCTGCACAAAAACAACACCATGGCAATTCTGCTGAAAACAGCGTCAGTCCGGGTTAGTTCCATTCAAATCATACAAGTTAGAGTCCAAAACAAGGGCAAAAGTGTTTGGAAAAGTAGATACGACGGAGACGTATCAAGCACCGAAGCCGCTTCGGTGACGGCGATAGCCGGACCAAACTCAACCGCAACACGAGCACCATCAATGATCCTTAGCTATCAAGTATGACAATGATACCCATATGCCGCCCAGAATCAGGTACTATTATCCAACGCCCGGCGCCTACGTTCACTTTCCTAGCATAAGCACCGTACCTTTGAATTTCTTCAGGGCATCATTCAGTTTTTCATGAGACGCGTTATTCTGCTTGCACCTGTAGGGCCATACTTCTGGCAGTGAACATGTTATATGTGCTAAATTATATACCAGTGCACATATAGTTAATATGCTTTAGTTTTGTTCTGATGCCACCTGTTGGTTCAATCAGACTTCTTAATGTTCTCTATGCTTAATTACACATCAGCAAAATAGCTTGTTGTTCCGCTGCTTTTTGTTTGTTTTACCCTACATTTTCTGATGCTAGCTATTACATCACTGCTCCGAGCCTCTGTTCATTACTTGTTTGTCTGCTCTTGATCTTCCCAAGTTGCATGATAATTTGATGCTTCTATTAATTATGGAGCTGCCAACCCCATCAAGCAAAATATTTGTTCTTCTGGGGCCGGCACCTCGAACAAGCATAAAAATAGAGGGAAGCAGATATATTGTCGTGTATGCACACACCATTCTTTCATTAGTTTAGATGAACCATTGATGATCAATTCGGACCAGTGCATGTGATTAAATTTAATTTTACCTAAATAGAGGGTGCAGAATAAACTACAACAACTAGATTTGCAACCACGGGATGCTGACGATATCTTCAAAGAACATTGCAACAACAGTGAGGCTTCACAGCAACATATGGTAAGCCAGTGTGTTTTAGTACTTGTGAAATGTAATGCGAGTGGGCAGCTTTCTTGGCTTGTGCCCTCAACCTGTAATCCTACCGAGATACAAATATATCAGTTGTCTACTTTCTTGTATTGCTTGATTCGAATGCTTGTTTGTTGTTACGCTATACCTGAGTTGGCCAATATGTCAGCAGTGCCTGCTGTACTATAGTAAAGAAATGCATGCCTATTTCATTTGAGTCCTTAACTTTTCCTCTCAACTTCATCACAAGACTGTCTTCGTAGTTTATATGAGGCCACACTGTTAAGTGCTTTCTCAGATTATTTCAACTGCTTAGATGCCTTGGCAACTTAAATATAGCGCTCGTACACTCCCTTCAAGTTTCATCTTACCATTTTAATTTCTTTTCGGCTGATGCTTCTTCGAACCATTTAAATATAGTTTGCCATGCTCGGCAATAATTCGTCCGTCGTTTACCATGTAAGCTTACTGCCTGGATCATACGATAACTATCTCTTACTTATGTCCAGCAGAAACCTTTCAGGATGTCGTTCACACTAGGATACAGTGTACAACCCCAGAATCTATTTGTGGAAGCAGTGCGCCATCCATGTTACCAGATGCTAGCAGTTCAGAGGCAACACCGCCGGAGAGCAGTCTGAGCACAGATATTGTAGTGCTTGAGGCTCTACTAGAGGCAGAAAGAGATGGTGTGGCTGCCATGAATGAGGTAATCTTTATCTTGAGGCTGGAAATTATGGAATTAGCGGCACGCATTATGCAAGCAACCCAAGAATTGGAGGAAGTAAGAATGTTGCATTTGAAGACGGAGGAGGTCCTGCTATTTCTGCTATTTGAAGCCCAAGGTAATCCTGGTTCTTCTTTAGATACCAGTTGAAATTGTCATTAGATTATTGTACTTGCATGTTGTGTCATGTCTCTGAATGGATTATGTTGCAAGACCCCCTATGTTGTCCATGTGGTGTAATGATCCGGATTTTTGAGGCAAGGTAATCCTCAGTATTTGTATGATTGACATAAGGTGAACTATTTTTCGTGTGAGCATGTTGTATTGGCTGAAATAACTGTTTGACTCAGAGTGTCTCCAACCTACTAAATTCGAAGATCACGGCATTTCTAAATCATAATCATATATAAAGCTGGAATAAATCTTTGTTGTGGTTTTGAAGAAATAAATAACAAAACGTATAATTATCTATGGATATTCGTAATTGAATACAAATTGGATTTGAATTTAGTTTGCCAGGGCCCAGGGCAAACGTGAATGCTAATTCTCCCAAGTTTTGAACGAAGTGGCTAAACTCCCACTATAAGTTGTGGGCTGCCTGAAGCAAGTGTTTGCGAGATGGAAATTACTGTCTACCCCTGACACTTGACATCCTTATCGACCGGATTTAGGGGCTGTTTGGATCGCAGCCGTGGCTCGCCCAACCAATTTTTTGGTTGTTGACTGCTACCAGGGGCTCTGTTTGGATCAGCGCCAGAGAATAGGAACCACACCAATTTCTTGGTTGCCCAGTTCAGTTCCTACGCCTGCACGTTGGCGAGATCTCGGCGGAAAAATCATGTGCCAAATCTTTGGCGTGCCAATTTTGGCGGGGCTGACTGAGGCAAGATCCAAACAGCCCCTTACACTGCTACTGATAGGGGTAGACTAGTAACATCAATCAGACATGACACGATGGACTCTGAGCCCATTCAGACACAGTGGGCACCAAACATGGGTGGGAAAACACATTTGATTCAAGCTCGTACGAAAGACATGTGTCTTTTCCTCCATTTCCCCATTCATACACAGTGGGTGGCAAAACAAACTCTCCTCGTCTGAAATCGATGTAGGCTAATATTTTAAATAGGGGCAGATGTGTAACTAACATTAGACGTGACACAACCACCCTACCTGTCAGCCCCATTCATACACCATGGGCGCCAACCGTGGGTAGCAAAACACCCTCTCCTCGCCTGAAATAGTTACCGGCAAATATTTGGGAGATGCGAGATTACCGTCCTATCCCCAACCGACGCGATGTCCGAAATTTTAAATGGGGGATAAGTTCGTAACTTCCCCCCATTTCAGAGAAGCGCGTCCCAAAGTTTGAGATCCCACCCTTCCCCCCATTTCCCCATTCATACACCATCGGTGGCACGACAACCTCCGTACTGCGGCCAGCCTCCTCTGTCCGCCACCCCATCCTCCACCTTGTCGGAGCCGCTACCCCTACCCTGTCATCCACTGCAAGAGATGGACGTCTCTCATCCATGGCGCTGGACCGGGATCCTTTCATCGCCTCCTCTCGCTTCATCGGTGTCGTCGTCCACCTTGTCGTTGCCGCTCCTACGACCGCCTCGTCCACGGCAACAGGATATATCCCCCGACCCGGCCGTCTGCCGTCTAAAGTCTTCTTCCCCGCCGCCGACAGCCATCGCACCCGCAGCACCCTCAACATATCAGCATAGGCCTACACGGCGTCGCAAGAGAGGTGGTACTCTTCCATATGTGCTTAACTTATTGAGCTCACCCGCAAAATAGATCGTAATTTGTTTACTATACTTTTCTTCTCCGTACCAAAACGTAGTGGCTAGTTGAAAGCAAACATTGGTTGCGAAGTAGCTTTGTCCGGTTTGCAACTTCATATCTGCCATGGCACGGGCAATATACTCGTAAAGCTTATGGTTTCCCCCCTTTATATTCACTACCATCATCGTAGGTGCTTCGTGTCGTGCTAGCACTGCTCCTCAAGACCTCAACCCAAACCTTACGTGTTGAAATACGAATCTGATAAGATGCTCATATCACTAAAACAGAGAACATTTAATTGGTCACCTAATGTTCCTAAATCCATTTCGAAAAGCATGTGCGCCACCCACTGGTCCAGCTAGTTCCACTTTCCTGATGTTTCTCTTGATGCTTAGGGTTTTCCCCTTTTATCTACTATACTATGATCTGCGTAGGTGCTTTCTGTCATACTAGCATTACTCCACCCTTCAAGCTAAACAACATGCACTTAGAATTCGAAAGCTTAGTTGTTCAAATATGATTGTGATATGATACTGATATTAGTTAACCGACACATTTAATTGGTTAGCTAAAGGTCCCACTTGAGTTTCCAAATGCATGTCGCGACATATAGAGAGATAGCATAATTGCATTTCTTTGTCACTTGTTGACCGTACTTTCTTGTCCATACCAAATCTTAGTTGTTATTTCAAAGCAAACATCGGTTGCTATCTACCCTTTGCGTGGTTTGCAGCTTCAGATCTTCCATCCCACTGCCACGGTCAACATTGTACTCATCATGCTTATGTTTTCCCCATTTTATGATGACCACAATCAGCCTACGTGGTTCATGTCGTAATAGCATTGCTCCACCCATCGAGCTAAACAAGCTTAGTTGTACAAATTCATATCTGATATTATTGGTGATATTAGTAAAACTGAGAGATGTTTAATTGGTTAGCTAAGTCTTCCTACTTTAGTTTCAAAATGCATGTGAGCCACATATGGAGAGACCGGAAAGAATAGTATTTCTCTGTGCGCACTGGTTCATCATGGGTGGCCAACCAACATTGTATTGAAAGACTTGTAATATCTTCAATCTGCTTGCTCTTCTGCTCTACTTTAAGATGATACTCTTCTCTTGCGGTCGACTGGTCAGGTCGAGTTGTTCTCCCTTAGTATATTTTGAATCTGTCAGGTCAGGTCGACTTGTTCTTCTTTACTATATGTTGAAGCTGTCATCTGCGAAGTGTCATCACTTCTGGAGCTCTCATATTTTGAGTAGTAGGCCACATTATATTAATGCACACACCAAATTACAGCATGCATGGCATCTTTTAAAAGAATTGCAGAGATAGCAGAAAGGGGTTTACAGGGAGGCAGTATTGGATTAGAATCACTTCTGCATTACAAAGAAAATCTCACTTGTTTTTATGCTTTCATGCATGTCATATATTGAACATTATCAAAATGAATATGAGAATGGGCGCACGAGAGGAATATTGCGGAACGATCCACTAGCTAACAAACTTGGCATGGTGGAGGATGGCCTATCTTATTCACCCATCAAGGTGCTTGCTCTAACTTTGCAAAGTTGTATTGGTCGCACATATTTTGCATCTGACCTCTTGCATTACTTCCACTTTGTTACACCATCTGCTTAGTTTAGGCATCATATATGAGTATATGCCATACCTATCCATTTTCTGTACCTTTTCCATGTGTCATCACGCTATGTTTTTCCAGTTAAATGTTGTTCTTTCGTAATAGATGTCCAAAAGGAAGAGGGTGAGTGCAGATCCTCAAGGAGTACAAACTAGGTATTTGGAGAAGGTAGTGATACCTGGTAAATCAGATAGATCAGCAGCCACAGAAAACACAGGCCCAACTGTACCACACTTTACCCCTACTCCAGTGGCCAAACCCTTATTAGAACTGCTGGGAGCCCAGCGTCAGGTACTGTCTATGATATCAATTCAAAATTTGAACTCCTAAATTTCTGCTTGTGCCTTACCTTCTCTCTTGTATGAAAACTAATTTCAGATGAATCTCCTTGCTCAAAGGATCATACGATCTCAAAACAATAATGGGCTCTGCATTGCACTTGTCAGTTCCTTTCTCCCTGTTGCCTTGTAACGATGTACTTAATTAATTGCTATTTGATTATGTATCATCAGTCTGCACCTGAGCTTCATTATCCTCTGTTTCTTCCAATATTATTTGATCTATATTTACTCTTTGCAAAATGTAGAATAATGGCAACGCTTATAAATAATTTTCTTTGGGGAATTTATTGAATTATCCTTCCATCAACATGGAGAAGGGCTTTGTCCAGACCGTGTTAACATGTAATGTAAGTTTATCCTTCTCAAGCCTTCAAACTTTGTTCTAGTATAGATTTGGATAGGCATCATTTCCTCCACTGCGGTTTGCTTTGTTGTTTACATCTGGTTGGATGTTTGCAACAACTACCAGTTTCAAATTGTAGTTGTAAAAACATGTTCCTTATGCAGAACAGATCCATTTATTTGCTTATATAATTGCGAAACATGTTACATGTCTCCTTGTTTCTCTTTCAGAGTCGTATCTCTTATGCCAGGCAGAACTTTAGGGAAGATAGTGAGCCAAACCATCTTGAGGACAGCGAGATTACCCAAGGTCCTGTCTTGATGAAGATAGTGAGTTGAAGCTACTCACCAGCAGGTGTGAGACAACCTCTGTGCAGTCGCTGCCTCAATCAGTTCAACTTCTTCAGTCTCAACTTAAAGCGGAAAGGCTTGCTTCAGCTCAGCTCCAACTTGAAGTCAAAGATGCAATGAAGATGTCAGAGGACTGCCGTGTGCACCATCATGCCTTAAATCTAGTGTTTATGCATCTACCGTTGGCACAACTGAGGTCTACTCAGCTTCTTCGGCTGTTTGGGAGGCCCGACCTGGCCAGGCCAAGTGCCTTCTAAAGTGCTCTTAGTTTTGTATATTCTTTTGTCAGCACGTTTATTTGCACTGGTGGCGAACTTTGATGCCCAGTGGATGTAATATGTGTGATAGCCGTGATAGCCTAGCGTAAGTTGCTTGCTTATTTATTTCCTTGTTGTCTTGTTTATTTGTTTGCTTGTAGTCATAGCAGTTCTTTTTCCGCAGTTTGCTAGTGGCTGCAATAACCTATTTTTTAAAACTAGGCCACAATAACCATGGGCATATTTACTGTAGTGACACTGGGCCTCCTATGGGCCGTAGAAATAGTGGGCCTTCTATGGGCCGTAGAAACAGTGGGCCTTCTACGGGCCATAGAAACAATGGGCCTTCTACGGGCCGTAGAAACAATGGGCCTTCTACAGGCCGTATCATCAATGGGCCTTCTACGTGCCGTATGATCGGTTGGCCAAACATGGGAAAATAACAGGCCGCGATATGGCCGTAAACGGACTAGAGTTGGAATTGTCCGTTCATGGGCCGACCATAACGGGCCATCGTTAATAGGCCGTATTTCATTATGTTATGAAAACGGCCAAACGTATTAACGGACCACAAACGGGCCAACTGTAACCATGGGCTGAATTTGGCCCACAAGCAGAAAATGATAGTAACGGGCCGTAAGTAAACGAATGCTGGAAATGAGCCCAAGAATAAATGGGCTCTGAGAAGGCCGAAAGATAACATGGGCTGGAAACGGCCCAATGGAATAATGGGCCGTTAATCGGTATAAAGTGATACACTATTCATTACGGGCCAGTTTCACCACGGGCCGTTAATGGGTGTAAAGTGATACACTGCTCATTACGGGTCAGTTTCACCACGGGCCGTTAATAGGCCAAGAGTTACATAGGGCCTCATATGGACCGAAAGACGTCATGGGCCATACATGGGCCAGAAGTGAAAATGGGTTGGAATCATATTGGATGGCCCAGATGATGCTACTGGGCCTAATTTGGATAGGGTGTAATCGGACTTGGGTTAGCGGGCTGTAAATGGGCTATATGCGAACAAGTCGTTAACAGGCTTTACATGGGCCGGCCCCCCATCTTTTGACCAAGTCAAACGGGCCAGCCTTTTCACAGGAATGGGCCTCTGTCGGGCCGTGCCATGTGTCGACGTATCATAGGCGCCTTCTGTCCAATGAGTGCATGATATCTGTCCCAACGATGAGCCGACATGTGTTTCCTCCAGCCAATGATGATTTTACACGTGGAAAATGCCCATTGGTCGAGGCTGTTAACGGGTTATCGGATCCAAAACCCGACCCGATATCAACGGTGTTCCGTTATGGTGGATGCCACGTGTCGGTCACCCTTGACGAAAGCACTTCTCTGACGCGCGATTTATCATCATGGAAGTGGACACTTCCGTGATGATAATTTTGGTAATTTCATGGAACACTTCTAGGACAGCACAGGTATGACTATCTTGATTCTGTCATAAATTTGTCATGGATGTACATGCATGACAAAAAAACGCGACCTACTGTGACAAACACGTATCATCACGGAAGTGTATTTTTTTGTAGTGCTCGAACACCACGGCGTAATGGTGTGTCCGAACGTCATAACCGCACTTTATTGGATATGGTGCAATCTATGATGTCTCTTACTGATTTACCACTATAGTTTTGGGGTTATGCATTAGAGACAGCTACATTCACTTTAAGCAGGGCACTGACAAAATCCATTGAGACGACACCATATGAACTATGGTTTGGTAGCAAACCTAAGTTGTCGCTTATTAAAGTTTGGGGATGCAGTGCTTATGTCAAAAGGCTTCAGCCCGATAAGCTCGAACCAAAATTGGAGAAATGTGTCTTCATAGGATGCCCTAAGGAAACAATTGGGTACACCTTCTACCACAAGTCCGCAGGCAAGATTTTTGTTGCTAAGAACGGAACCTTTCTAGAGAAGGAGTTTCTCTTGAAAGAAGTGAGTGGGAGGAAAGTAGAACTTGATGAGGTAATTGTACCTGCTCTCAATTTGGAAGGTAGTTCTTCCGAGAAATCTGTTCCCGTGATGCCTACACCAATTGGAGAGGAAGCTAATGATAGAGATCATGAAACTTCAAATCAAGGTACTACAGAACCTTATAGGTCTGGCAGATCACGATCCGCACCAGAGTGCTATGGTAATCCTGTTCTGGAAGTCATGTTACTTGGCCATGACAAACTTACAAACTATGAAGAAGCTATGATGAGCCCAGATTCCGATAAATGAATTGAGGCCATGAAATCTGAGATAGGATAAATGTATGAGAAAAAAGTGTGGACTTTGGTGGATCTGCCTAATGATGGTGACCCATAGGGAATAAATGGATCTTCAAGAAAAAGACTGACGCTGATGGTAATGTTACTGTCTATAGAGCTTGACTTGTTGCAAAGGGTTTTTGACAAGTTCAAGGAGTTGACTACGATGAGATGTTCTCACCCGTAGCGATGCTTAAGTCTGTCTGAATCATGTTAGCAATTGCCGCATTTTATGATTATGAAATCTGGCAAATGGATGTCAAAACTGCATTCCTTAATGGATTTCTTAAAGAAGAGTTGTATATGATGCAACCAAAAGGTTTTGTCGATCCTAAAGGTGCTAACAAAGTGTGCAAGCTCCAGCGATCCATTTATGGACTGGTGCAAGCATCTAGGTGGTGGACTATACACCTTGATGAGGATCAAAGCGTATGGTTTTATACAAACTTTTGGAGAAGCCTGTATTTACAAGAAAGTGAGTGGGAGCTCTATAGCATTTCTAATATTATATGTGGATGACATATTGGTTATTGAAAATGATGTAGAATTTCTGGATAGCATAAAAGGATACTTGAACAAGAGTTTTTCAATGAAAGACCTTGGTGAAGATGCTTACATATTGGGCATCAAGATCTATAGAGATAGATCAAGACGCTTGATAGGACTTGCACAAAGCACATACCTTGATAAAGTTCTGAAGAAGTTCAAAATTGATCAGTCAAAGAAAGGGTTCTTGCTTGTGTTACAAGGTGTGACGTTGAGTCAGGCTCAATGCCCAACTACAGCAGAAGATAGAGAGAAAATGAAAGTCATTCCCTATGGTTCAGCCATAGGTTTTATCATGTAGGCTATGTTGTGTACAAGACCTGATGTGTGCCTTGCTATAAGTTTAGCAGGGAGGTACCAAATTAATCCAGGAGTGGATCACTGGACAACGGTGAAGAACATCCTCAAGTACCTGAAAAGGACTAGGGATATGTTTCTCGTTTATGGAGGTGACAAAGAGCTTGTCATAAATGGTTACATCGATGCTAGTTTTGACACTGATCCGGATGACTCTAAGTCACAATCCGGATACGTATTTATATTGAATGGTGGAGCTATCAGTTGGTGCAGTTCCAATCATGGCGTCGTGGCAGGATCTACGAGTGAAGCGGGGTACGTAGCTGCTTCAGAAGCACCAAACGAAGGAGTCTGGATGAAGGAGTTCATATCCGATCTAGGTGCAATACCTAGTGCATCGGGTCCAATGAAAATCCTTTGTGACAATACTGGAGCAATTGCCTTCGCGAAGGAATCCAGATTTCACAAAAAGACCAAACACATCAAGAGACGCTTCAACTCCATCCGAGATTTGGTCAAGTAGGGAGACATAGAGATTTGCAAAATACATGTGCATCTGAATGTTGCGGACCCATTGACTCAGCCTCTTCCACAAGCAAAACATGATCAGCACCAAGATTCCATGGGTGTTAGATTCATTACAATGTAATCTAGATTATTGACTCTAGTGCAAGTGGGAGACTGAAGGAAATATGCCCTAGAGGCAATAATAAAGTTGTTATTTTATATTTCCTTATTCATGATAAATGTTTATTATTCAAGCTAGAATAGTATTAACCGGAAACTTGATACATGTGTGGATACATAGACAAAACAATGTCTCCCTAGTATGCCTCTACTAGACTAGCTCGTTGATCAAAAGATGGTTAAGTTTCCTAGCCATGGACATGAGTTGTCATTTGATAACGGGATCGTCATTAGTAGAATGATGTGATGGACAAGACCCCAACCATTAGCTTAGCATAATGATCATTCAGTTTTATTGCTACTGCTTTCTTCGTGTCAAATATATATTCCTTCGACTATGAGATTATGAAACTCCCAGACACCAGAGGAATGCCTTGTGTGCTATAAAACGTCACAACGTAACTGGGTGATTATAAAGATGCTCTACAGGTATCTCTAAAGGTGTTTGTTGGGTTGGCATAGATTGAGATTATGATTTGTCACTACGAGTACCGGAGAGGTATCTCTGGGCCCTCTCGGAAATGCACATCATATAAAGCCTTGCAAGCAATGTGACTAATGAGTTAGTTATGGGATAATGCACTACAGAACGAGTAAAGAGAATTGCCGGTAACGAGATTGAACTGGGTATGGAGATACCGGCGATCGAATCTCGGGCAAGTAACATACCGATGACGAAGGGAATAACTATATTGACATTGCGGTTCGACCGAGAAAGATCTACGTAGAATATGTGGGAACCAATATGAGCATCCAGGTTTCGCTATTGGTTATTCACCAGAGAGGTGTCTCGGTCATGTCTACATAGTTCTCGAACACGTAGGGTCAGGACGCATAACGTTTGATGATGATTGGTATTATATGAGTTATGTGTTTTGGTGACCGAAGGTTGTTCGGAGTCCTGGATGAGATCAAGGACAAGACGAGGAGTCTCGAAATAGTCGAGAGGTAAATATTGATATGTTGGAAGGTTACATTCGGACACCGGAATGGTTTCGGGAAGTTTCGGATAAGTTTTGGAGTACCGGGAGGTTACCGGAACCCTCCAGGACAGTTAATGGGCCACATGGTCCTTAGTGGAGAAGAGAGGGTCGGCCATAGGAGGTTGAAAGTGCAACTATCCCTAGGTGGTTTTGGTAATTCATAACAACATATAGCTCATTGAGCTAATACTATTCTAAGACAAATATTTCAGGAAAGCTCAATGAATGGCATGGCATGGATGATGAAAGTGGATCCCTCAAAATATTAAGGACAAAAGGATTGGATCAAGCTCAAAATCTCAAGACTCTACATTTTATATTTTAGTGATCCAAGATCACATTGAGTCTATAGGAAAAGCCAATACTATCAAGGAGGGATGAGGTGTTGCTTGAGGAGTTTCCTGCTTCAAGTGCTTAGTGATATGCTCCAAAAATCCTCAACTACTTTCTCATATCCATATATGACCTAAACCAAAAGTCAAACTCGGCCCCACCGATTCTTTCTATCCGGCGCCACCGAGTTCAGATGTCAAAGCCACAGCCACAAACCCTAGGCAAATCGGTCTCACCGATAGGGATCTCGGTCTCACCGAGATGGGATAGTAATCTCTCTGTTTCCCTTCATAACGTTTCGGTCTAACCGAAGTGAGCAATCGGTCCCACCGAGATTGCAATGTAAACTCTCTGTTTCCCTTTCGTAACATTTTGGTCTCACCGAAAAGAGCGAATCGGTCCCACCGAGTTTACCTGACCAACTCTCTGGTTAGCTTATTACCAAAATCGGTCTCACCGAGTTTGTGTAATCGGTCTCACCGAGATTATGTTATTCCCTAACCCTAACCATATCGGTCCCACCGAGTTGCATGTTGGTCCCACCGAAATCACTAACGGTCACTAGGTTTACTAAATCGGTCTGACCGAGTTTGTTGATTCGGTCCCACCGAGATTGGCAAATTATGTGTAACGGTTAGATTTTGTGTGGAGGCTATATATACCCCTCCACCTCCTCTTCTTTCGTGGAGAGAGCCATCAGAACAAACCTACACTTCCAACTTACCATTTCTGAGAGAGAACCACCTACTCATGTGTTGAGGCCAAGATATTCCATTCCTACCATACGAATCTTGATCTCTAGTCTTCCCCAAGTTGCTTTCCACTCAAATCTCCTTTCCACCAGATCCAAAGCCTATGAGAGAGAGTTGAGTGTTGGGGAGACTATCATTTGAAGCACAAGAGCAAGGAGTTCATCATCAACACACCATTTGTTACTTCTTGGAAGTGGTGTCTCCTAGATTGGCTAGGTGTCACTTGGGAGCCTCCGACAAGATTGTGGAGTTGAACCAAGGAGTTTGTAAGGGCAAGGAGATCGCCTACTTCGTGAAGATCTACTGCTAGTGAGGCAAGTCCTTCGTGGGCGACGGCCATGGTGGGATAGACAAGGTTGCTTCTTCGTGGACCCTTCGTGGGTGGAGCCCTCCGTGCACTCGCGCAACCGTTTCCCTTCGTGGGTTGAAGTCTCCATCAACGTGGATGTACGATAGCACCACCTATCGGAACCACGGCTCAAAAATCACTGTGTCTCCAAATTGCGTTTGAAATCTCCAAACCCTTCCCTTTTCATTCTTGCAAGTTGCATGCTTTAATTTCCGCTGCTCATATACTCTTTGCATGCTTGCTTGAATTGTGTGAAGATTGCATGACTTGTGCTAAGATAGCTAAAATCTGCCAAAGACTAAAATTGGGAAAAGGTTAAGTTTTTAATTTGTCAAGTAGTCTAATCACCCCCCCCCCTCTAGACATACTTCAAGGTCCTACAAGTGGTATGAGAGCCTGGTTTCCATTTGCTTTGATTTCCATAGCTTTTGGTGGTCATAGCCTTGGTTTCACAACCTAGGAGAGTATGGCGTCTAGCGAGGGAAATTATCACTGTAGAGGTCCTTACTTTGATGGTACTAATTTTGCTAGTTGGAAGCATAAGATGAAAATGCATATTCTCGGACATAACCCCGCCATTTGGGCTATTGTGTGTATTGGCTTGCAAGGTGAATTCTTTGATGGGAGGGAACCAAACGGTGAAGCTAGTGCGGATGAATTGAAGATGCTGCAATACAACGCTCAAGCTTGTGATATCCTCTTCAACGGATTGTGCCCCGAAGAATTCAAAAAGATCAGCCGTCTTGAGAATGCAAAGGAAATCTGGGATACATTGATTGATATGCACAAAGGTACCGACTCTGTCAAGGAATCCAAGTTGGATGTGCTCCATAGTCAGCTTCACAAGTTCAAAATGAAGGATGGTGAAGGTGTTGTTGAAATGTACTCTAGGCTTGCTCTTATCACAAATGAGATTGCGGGCTTAGGAAGTGAAGAGATGACCGACAGATTCATCATCAAGAAGATCCTAAGAGCTTTGGATGGAAAATATGATACCGTGTGCACATTGATCCAAATGATGCCCAATTACAAGAATCTCAAGACAACGGAGGTCATTGGTAGAATCGTTGCTCATGAGATGTCACTCAAGGATAAGGAGGAACTTCACAACAAGTCAAGTGGTGCTTACAAAGCCTCATGTGAATCCCCTACATCATCAAGTGATAAACAAACCTTCAATGAAGAATTGAGCTTAATGGTGAAGAATTTCAACAAATTCTACAAGAGTAGAAGCAGAGAGAGAAGCTCCAAGTCAAGGTCTTACCATGATAAAAGATCTTCCAGTCGAGAGCGCAATTGCTACAATTGTGGGAGACCCGGACACTATTCCAATGAGTGTACGGCACACTACAAAAGAAGAGAAGATTCTCCCAAGAGAAGAAGTAGAAGAGAAGAATCACCGCCAAGAGAGAGAAGGAGTAGAGATGATCGTTATGAACGAAGAACATCTCGGAGAAGCAAGGATTCGGAAAGGAAGGACAAGTCATCAAAGAGCTACACAAAACGAAGACATCAAGCTCATGTTGGTGAATGGGTATCTGGTTCCGACTCTGAACATCACTCTAAGAGAAGCTATCACTCTGACTCCGAACATACTCAAGATGAAGGTGTTGCCGGTCTAGCACTTGTGTCGACCAACTCCTACGACATATTTGATTCACCAAATGAAGGAATTGGAAGATGATTCATGGCTAAAGGCCCTAACGTAACTCACCCAGAGTATGTTGATTTCAATAGTGATGAAGATGACTTGTTAGGTGATGATGATTTACTTATTGACAACTCTAGTGATGAATACTATGATGAAACGTCAATTAATCATGCTAAACAAGATAAAACGAATGACAATGATAAGGAGAAGATTGAGCTTCTAACTAAAGAACTAAACACTCTTAAGTTAGCTCATGAAACTATCTTAGGGGATCATCGAGATTTTTGGAGGACTCATGAGAAGTTACAGTTTGAAAAGCTCAATCTTGAGCAAGAGCATGAGTTCTTAAAAGCACTCAATGATGATCTTCGCAAGAAAAGTTCTTCTTACATTCCCAAGCGTT
>NC_057798.1:763786138-763787073 GCF_018294505.1 Triticum aestivum | reverse complement strand
AGGTCTCTGGATCGTCGACTTCATTGCCAACCGCCTCATGTCGCTGGTCTCCACCGCCGTCAACGGAATTCAACCCAGTTGTTGCCGCCGTAGCGAGTTCATCGCCAAACTAGGGTATGAACTCGATCACAGTGCTATCCCTGTCTGATTCCTAGCACATTGTGTTCATTATGATTCTTGCCACGATTGAAACGCATCTATCCAGTCAAAACAATCCTTAGAATAGATGAGATTTGAAAATTTAGGGTTAGGTTTCCGCCGAAACCATCTCAGACCCACCGAGTTGAAAAACTCGGTTCCACCGATTCGGCTAACGCCATTGCACAAGTGACTCTCGGTCTGACCGAGAATTGCTAATCAGTGTGACCGATTTTAGAACTCAGTGAAACCCTAGCAGTCTCGGTGCCACCGAACTGTGACTCGGTCTGACCGAGATCACTAGTTTAGGTTCCAAAAGCTGCTTCAGTATCACCAAGTTTGAAAATCGGTTGATCCGAAATGCTTTCTGTGGAAAACTAAAACTAAGTTTTTGAATCATTCTTTTGCAAAAATCTCTGCATTTTCTGATGCTCATCCATTCTATCTCATCTATAACTATTCACAGGGTCAGCAATCAGTGTGTTCAGCATGTCAGACCAAAGTGACAGCCAGAACAAGGAAGAAGAGCAGATTCACATGAGTGAGGGCACTAGTCCCTCTAGTTCCTCAGATGAAGGCAGCAGAAGCACTCCTAGCAATTTTCCCAAAGCTGCCTCCAAGGCCAAGTCTGCACCTAAGAGGAATACCAGGAGCATACCAGCTGCTGAGAAGAACAAGGCCCCAGTGCCTGAAGTTGCTGCTGAGGAAGATGATGAAGGACAAGTCCTGAGGAAGCTCAAACCCAAGATTCCAGACCACAACGATGCTCATCCAGTGGCTAAGAATATGAAGCTGGG
>NC_057798.1:763781326-763785201 GCF_018294505.1 Triticum aestivum | reverse complement strand
ATATGTACAAGGAGATCCCAGACAAGGCACTTGAGACTTTCAAGTTTGGGTCTGTCCATTTTCTTCTGTCGGGGCTGCCAACGATCAACTGGATCCTAAGGCACACTCTTTTGCCCAAGTCAGGTGACCACAACATGATCAGAGGGCATGCAATTAATATGCTACACATATTTGATGTGCCACAGAGATTCAAGGTCATGAGCCTCATAGTTGAGACTATCAAGAGGACAGCAGCAGACCCAAAGAGAAGTTGTGGGTATGCCCCACAAATCCAGGAGCTGATCAACTCAAAGATGGGCACAGGAAAATATATGTTGGATAAAGAACACTTTGCTATCTATCCAGATTTTGAGGGCAATCAAGTTGTCATGAATGAGAATGAACCATCCTCAGTGCAAGCTCAAGAGCAGAAGGAGAAGGCAAAGAAGGAGAAGGCTGCCAAGATTCCAACTCTAGAGAAGGCATCTGAATACTTTTTGAAGAGCAAGCAGGACCAACTTGGTTACTTGATAGCATCAACTCTGAGGATTGAGAAGGCGTTGGCCACCCTAACTCAAAACCAGGAGAGCTTGGAAAGAATCATGGAACAAAAATTCTAAGACCTTGATGTGAAAGTAACTGAGATTCAGTCAGTTGTGGAGCAGCTACAGGATCACATGCAGGAGAGGAAGGGCAGAACAACTACTGATGCATTTGCCAGAGTGCCTCGAGCTCAGAGATCAGTTGCAGAGCCTGTGACAGACACCAGAGCCACTTCATCTGCATCAGCTACAACTCCAGTGCAACCAGCTCCAGCACCAACTCCTCCAGCTCCATCTACATCAACAGAACTCTTCGTCCAAGGAGCCATCTCTACACCACCACCTGAATACCAAGCTTGAAAGACGCCATAGTACTATGCATTTTCTATGAACTTTTTGGTAACTTGTTGCCAAAGGGGGAGAAAAATGTATAGATCATAGGCTTCGAGAGAGAGAGAGAGAGAGTGTTTGCTTTTGTCCTCTCCTGTCTTCATGGTTGAACTTTGTTTACTTTTGCTTGCTTGAGATACTATGCTATTATCTGTGAGACATTGATGATCATGTGTTTGATCATAAGCTACACTTATGCTTGTTAGATGATATTATCTTATTTATCCCTATATGATCATTCACTTTGCTTGGTGATGAGTGCATGTATTCAATCTTTATTATTTTGAGCTCTCCACCAAGATGTATGTGATATGGAAGAGTAACCCATGAGCCTAATTCTTTGTGCATTTGTAGTCCAAAGCAAAACTTAAACTATCCACAAAATTAGGGGGAGCTCTTGCTTATCACATACTTCTCAAAGCGGCAATGTTTTTTAATCCTATTATCATTTGTCGAAGCTTTGATCTATATGTTGTCATCAATTACCAAAAAGGGGGAGATTGAAAGTGCAACTATCCCTAGGTGGTTTTGGTAATTCATAACAACATATAGCTCATTGAGCTAATACTATTCCAAGACAAATATTTCAGGAAAGCTCAATGAATGGCATGGCATGGATGATGAAAGTGGATCCCTCAAAATATTAAGGACAAAAGGATTGGCTCAAGCTCAAAAGCTCAAGACTCTACATTTTATATTTTAGTGATCCAAGATCACATTGAGTCTATAGGAAAAGCCAATACTATCAAGGAGGGATGAGGTGTTGCTTGATGAGTTTCTTGCTTTAAGTGCTTAGTGATATGCTCCAAAAACCCTCAACTACTTTCTCATATCCACATATGACCTAAACCAAAAGTCAAACTCGGCCCCACCGATTCTTTCTATCCGGAGCCACCGAGTTCAGATGTCATATCCATAGCCACAAACCATAGGCAAATCGGTCTCACCGATAGGGATCTCGGTCTCACCGAGATGGGATTGTAATCTCTCTGTTTCCCTTTGTAACCTTTCGGTCTAACCAAAGTGAGCGATCGGTCCCACCGATATTGCAATGTAAACTCTCTGTTTCCCATTCATAACATTTTGGTCTCACCGAAAGGAGCGAATCGGTCCCACTGAGTTTACCTGACCAACTCTCTGGTTAGCTTATTACCAAAATCGGTCTCACCGAGTTTGTGTAATCGGTCTCACCGAGATTACGTTATGCCCTAACCCTAACCATATCGGTCTCACCGAGTTGCATGTCGGTCCCACTGAAATCACTAACGGTCACTAGGTTTACTAAATCGGTCTGACCGAGTTTCTTGATTCGGTCCCACCGAGATTGGTAAATTGTGTGTAACGGTTAGATTTTGTGTGGAGGCTATATATACCCCTCCACCTCCTCTTCTTTCGTGGAGAGAGCCATCAGAACAAACCTACACTTCCAACTTACCATTTCTGAGAGAGAACCACCTACTCATGTGTTGAGGCAAAGATATTCCATTCCTACATATGAATCTTGATCTCTAGCCTTCCCCAAGTTGCTTTCCACTCAAATCTTCTTTCCACCATATCCAAATCCTATTAGAGAGAGTTGAGTGTTGGGGAGACTATCATTTGAAGCACAAGAGCAAGGAGTTCATCATCAACACACCATTCGTTACTTCTTGGAGAGTGGTGTCTCCTAGATTGGCTAGGTGTCACTTGGGAGCCTCCGACAAGATTGTGGAGTTGAACCAAGGAGTTTCTAAGGGTAAGGAGATCGCCTACTTCGTGAAGATCTACCGCTAGTGAGGCAAGTCCTTCGTGGGCGACGGCCATGGTGGGATAGACAAGGTTGCTTCTTCATGGACCCTTCGTGGGTGGAGCCCTCTGTGGACTCGCGCAACCGTTACCCTTTGTGGGTTGAAGTCTCCATCAACGTGGATGTACAATAGCACCACCTATCGGAACCACGGCTCAAAAATCACCGTGTCTCCAAATTGCGTTTGAAATCTCCAAACCCTTCCCTTTTCATTCTTGCAAGTTGCACGCTTTAATATCCGCTGCTCATATACTCTTTGCATGCTTGCTTGAATTGTGTGAAGATTGCTTGACTTGTGATAAGATAGCTAAAATCTGCCAAAGACTAAAATTGGGAAAAGGTTAAGTTTTTAATTGGTCAAGTAGTCTAATCACCCCCCATCTAGACATACTTCAAGGTCCTACAGAGGTGCCCCCCTTGTGAATCCGAATTGGACAAGGGGTGGGGGCGGCGCCCCCACCGTTCCCTCTCCTACTCCCTCTCCCTTTCACCCTTTGCTACTCCAGAAAGAAGGAAAAAAGGGGGGCGAATCCAACTAGGAGCGGAGTCCTAGTAGGACTCCCCCCTCCATGGCGCGCCCCCTGGTGGCCGGCCTCCTCCCCCTTCCTTTATATACGAGGGCAGGGGGCACCCCAAAGATACAACATTGTCTTAGCCGTGTGTGGTGCCCCCCTCCATCGTGGAGTCCTCTGATAGTATCATCGTAGTGCTTAGGCAAAGCCCTGCGCGGATCACATCACCAACACCGTCATCACGCCGTCGTGCTGACTGAACTCATTGACTCCATCGACACTCTGCTGGATCAAGAGTTCGAGGGGCATCATTGAGCTGAACATGCACAGAACTCGGAGGTGCCGTTCATTCGGTACTTGATCGGTTGATTTGAGAAGACGTTCCACTACATCAACCGCATTAAGTTAACACTTCCGCTTTCGGTCTACGAGGGTTTTTGGACACACTCTCCCCTCTTGTTGCTATGCATCTCCTTGATAGATCTTGCGTGAGCGTAGGAATTTTTTGAAATTGCATGCTATGTTTCCCAACATAGCTATCCTCAGAAAAGCTGACCTCGCCATCGGCATGGCCACTAGTCTCCAGAGTCACATGGGATGAAGACTATGGGACCGGAGTCTCGTGGGACAAAGACTCTGGGACCCGAGTCTCATGGGACGAAGGCT
>NC_057798.1:763686022-763694056 GCF_018294505.1 Triticum aestivum | reverse complement strand
TTTTCTGTGTTTTTCTATTTATCAATTTTCTTTCGGGTTGTTTTCCTATTCGTTTTCAATGTTTTCTATTTTCAGCCCAATGTAAATTAGATTAAGCAATTTAGCCCAATAAGAAATGGTCCAAACAGCGGCTGATTCCGGCCCAAGTGTACTCACGCTCGGATCTGGCCTGGTGAGCCCAGGTCGATATCAGTAGAGCCCTCGCGAGAGTGAGAGAGGGATCGACCGAATCCCTAATCCCCAATCCCCAACCTCGAATGCCGCCATGTCGCCGTCAATGGATGAGTTGCGTCGGCCGCCCGAGTTCGACCACATGTTCACGGACGAGGCGTGGGCCAGCATGACCCAGGACACGCGGCGCCGGATCGTCGACATCTCGTGCCGGGAGGAACAAGAGCCCACCCAAGAGGAACGCCGCATGCATCAACTCATCGCCGGCGCCGGCGGGCCCTGCAGCGTCTTCACCGACGCCTTTGCCTTCGCTGAGGTACTGGATTTCGCGGACAGACATCACCAGGAGGCGGAGCGAGAGGACTGGGAGGCGGTGCTGCAAGGGCGGCATTACGCCGACGAATGCGCAGATGACGATGAGGACGGCAAGACGACGACGGCGCAGACCGTGGACACCCGGCGGCCGAACCACCATATCTCCGAACAAACGTTGTCCAGGGATATACAGAAATCAAAGGCTTTTCTGTGGACTCGATACCACCAGCTACACCTCCTACACCGACCCTCACCAGGTAAGCTAATTTTATGTTTCACAACCAAATCTTTTTACCAATCAATACTAGCTTTCTTCTTTCTTTCCAATCTGATGATGATGATACAATTGGTAGTATGACCCAAACTTCTTGATTTATTCAGCTCGGCCAGGTCCGATGAGAATGAGATACGCTTCGTGTGAATTTGGTGGTGATGACAGAGATGCCCACACAACCCTGTCCCTATGCTACAGTTCCTTGATGTCATGGCCGAGCTGTATTCGAAATCTTACTGTTTCGTCAATTTTATGCGTGACAATATGGTACAATCGAATAATATCGAGGTCTATGGCGTGATCGCAGTAAGGGATCACCTGGATTTCTCACGCAACTACATTTTCCATTGCTCTAGAGAGAATGCACAAGCAATTGACCCAGTACGTAATCCTTCCTTCTTTCATATACATCATTGATGTTATTTATGGAGAATAATCAATATTAAGTCTCTTCCCTACATTTTAGAAAGGTGGCTATTTATGCCTGAAGAATCCTGCAAGAGGAATACTCGCAACATGCTGCTTGATCGAAATTGATATAAAGGCGAAGGCCAAGGTGGTTGATGAAGACTTGAGTATTGTCTCCGGTTGCCTGAAAGCATGTGAACAGTTTGACCCGTGGAGACTGCACCATGTCGATGATATCAACGGCAAGATTACACTGGAATCCTATTTGCTATTTTAGCCTTGGTGTAAGTGTGCACAAGAAGATGCTGATTACTGCTGTAATCACTAGAGATACTAAGCTCCCTAGAAATAGGGAGCCCATGGTTGACCCCACTTGTATGTGGGAGTAAGCGTTGGTTTAAACTGAAGTTTTTTAGGGGTGCAAGCTGGATCCAGAAATGTGTTTTGTGTGTCGCTTGTGCAAGATTTATCAACATGTATTTCATTTTGAGTCCAAACGTGAAGCCACCAAAGCCCAGGCACAAGCTGGTTGGCTCAAATCGATGCCTTCAGACCTAACTCTGGCACATGCACACATCTGACATTCTCCTGTGTGCCGTAGGCTGTATCTTGCCAGTGCCGACCGCCGCCCAGTGTAAGGTGGTTTTTGCATTTGTGGCCCCATATGTCAGAAAGTGGATCGATTGTGGGCTACGGTTGATTTTTTATTCACACATTGACGTGGCGCTACTATATTGATCAATAAACAAATCTTTAAAGTCATGAATAATTTATAAATTCATGATTTTTTTGAATTTATGAACATTTCCGAATTTCGGGAACTTCTATTGCAATCTGATAACATTTTCCGGATTCATGAATATTTTTTTTATTCAAGATTGTATTGCGAGTAACATTTTTTAAAATTCCCAAACAATTTAGGAATCCCGAGCAGTTTTTTTTAAATCCGTAAAACATTTATAAATTCATGATCATTTTCTAAATTTGTGAATATTTTAAATTTTTTTCTTAACATTTGAAACACCTTAACAACTGTTTTTTGTTTTTTCTTCTCTTTATTTTTTCCTCCACTTCTTTGGGTGGGCTCAGGCCTAATAGGGGGACTGGTAGCCAACCGAAGCGAACGTCCCAGTCGTCCTTCGAAGCGTTGCATGTTGAATGGTACCTCCTGTGCATGCGGGTTATTTCGCTGTCGGTGGAGGGGCAAACCAGTTTTCTGCTTTGTGCGTTTGTGAGGGGGTGGTACCAGCTTTTTGGTTCTGTGGCGAGCAATTGGGTCACCGCTTTCTCCATCTTCCCCACTTGGTTCTTCGGGCAATGGATTCGTGGTGAAAGACCGACATTGTGTTGGCGCCGGGAGAGCTAGAACAAAAAAAATCAAACGTTGAAAAGCCAAGACAACATGGGAACCTGTCGGAGAACCATTATAGATATGTCTCATTGCACTAAACCTAACCTCATTACCTCAAGTTTGGGAGGCAACTACGTAGTGAGATTAGGGTCTTTTTGGGGATGAAAACCAATGTAAGGGGAGTGATTCTGAGAGCAGAGGCACAAGTGAACTGGGGTGCATGGGGCGTGCGACGTACATGGGTCTAGGGCTATGCCTGCACGTGCGCAAAGTAGGTAAGTTAGAGAAAAGAGATGTCTATTTCTGTGCAAATGGTTTGATAATCAATTTTGTTTATGTAGAATAAAAACTGGCAATATACCAACACACAAACAACTATAGATGGAAACATCAATCCAAACACCATAAACAAAGTAAACCAGACTACCTCTCAAGTCAGTTCAGTTTGGTTCTTTGTTTTTCAATGTGGAAATGCTCATCTTTCACCGTAATAGCCACACAAAAGTTAACTCACAACCGAGAAACGGCGCGGCAAAGCGCACGTCACCATCTAGTAATGTTTAAAACCGGTTGATCCTAATTTTCTCGGTGATGGTGTAACGCTGACGATTCCATGGTTGATCATTTGGTAGATGCTCATTAGAAGTTATATGAATGGTCAATGTCACTTATTCGTGTATTCGTGTATTTGAAGGAGCACGTATGTATGATGACACAGATACATACATGCAATGCAACCACCAAGTTTACTAGTATGTTCTATAACTATATACGATTTGGACGTTAGTAATCTGATGCTTGATATAGATTTACTTATGCAAGTATAGATCTTGGTGTAGCTACCTACCACGTCCAAGATGTTCTGTTCTGGATCTTCCAGGCCACCGAATGTGAATATCGAGCCACCAAGCACGGCTGAAGAATGGCACGCCTTGGAATACTTCATTGGTTCGACTGCCACCCATGATGGCATCCTTGGGTCGTACAGCTCAACAGTGGCCACCCCTGCTCTAGCCTCAGGATTGTAACCACCAATCGAGTATCTGAAATCAACAAATGGAAAGGCAAGATAGGTATCTGCAAGTCATGACTACACCATCAACGATGCTTGGAGGCAAGTTTTGGTGGATCCTCCTGAGTTGTAAGAAAGAGCTAGCTCCATACTTGCATCTTCTCATCAAGAACTACCAGCATATGGAAGCATCTTTGTGTACTCATCCTTGGGAGCATTTTCGAGTGAGATTCCCTAGGATGAAGTCTCTCAGCGCAGCTGGCAACCAACACCATAATGGCTCTTAGTGAAGCTCATGTTCTACATGTGCCCAGCAACTCTCAGTTTGCGGATATCTTCACCAAAGGACTACCAACAACCGTCTTTCTCGATTTCAGATCTAGCTTGAACGTCTTGCAAGGCGACATTCCATCTGAGGGTGGTGTGAGTTGTACTCCCTCTGTTTTTATTTACTCCGCGTATTAACTTTGGTCAAAGCCAAGCTTTAACTTTGACTAAGTTTATAGACAAAAGTATTAACATATACAATAACAAATCAATACCATTAGATTCATTATTGACTGTACTTCCACATCGTATAAATTTATTATGATAAATATTTTTATTCTTTTCTATAAATTTGGTCAAACTTTAGAAAGTTTGACTTTAGTCAACTTTAATATGCGGAGTAAATAAAAACGGAGGGAATACACATTCTGTTGTATAGTGGTGTGTGTTGTACTTATCCCATCCTTCTCTCCTGGTTTATACTAGGATCCTAGCGTGTGCTGTCACTCCATATATATAAACCTGTGATGAATGCTAATCAATACGAGATATTTACTTCTTAACTGCTGCGAGAGGCAGCCCCAAGACCCCAACAGTGGTGGACTGTGGGCTGCCACAATTTCCTGCTAGGTGACGACGATAGAACGACGATCGACCTGCAGTTTGTTGAGATCTTGTGGCAAAAAAGAATTGGGGAGGAAATAAATTTTGTAGGATGAGGTAATCTCGGCTCAATGGAAATTGAAGACTTGCGGATTAGCTCCATTTTGTTGCCGTGATGGACTCCTGTTGGGGCCACATGTGCACCAGCGATTTTCCAGCCGCGTTATATTTTTATTCTTGACGCAATGACGTAATTTCATTCGAGCGAGCGATTTTGGCGAGATTAATTGGAACGAGGGGATTGCTGTACAAATCTCAGGGTAACAAATGGTACGGTAGTAATGGCTCCATCTTTTTAATGACCCATTTTAATTGTGCGAGCGATTATGGCGAGATGAATTTGATCGATCGGGATTCCCGTAAATCTGAGGGTAAAAAATGGCAGGTATTAATGGCTAATTAGTAACCGAAACTGCCTCGCTCCTGCCTATAAATACAAGTGGTGTGTCTGGCTTACCTTGCACCACACCAACTCGAGGACATTGTGCTTAGAGACAAGTCGCAGACATCCAAGATCATGGCTAGACCGGCAGCCCTGATTATGTGTGTGGTATTCATAGTGGTGGTGCCGCTGAGCGCGGTGGTGGCGGAGTTGGAGTGCAGACCGCAGTTGCTCCTGGCTTGCGATCCAGCCATCAGAGACGGCAAGGCTCCTACGACATTGTGCTGCTCGAACCTCCGAGCGGAGGAGATGTGCATCTGCAAGTACCGGCAGGATCCGACGTACCGGCGCTACATCCCTGGCCCTTACTTCCAAGAGACAACCACCTCATGCGGCATACATCTCGAGTGTCTATTTACATAATACTAGGAATATGTTATTCTACGTCTCTTTTACAATAATACACGGTAATGCATGCCTAGATTGTTTTCTACTACTCTGTCCCATAATATAAGATCGTTTTGCGAGCTATTTCAGCTTGCAAAACCATCTTAAGGAGGGAGTAGTTTATTATATTTTAAATCTATATCTATATCGATTATATATATATACTCCCTCAGTTCCTTGATGTAAGGTGTATAGATTTTTGAGAAAAAATCCGAAATATAAGGTGTATTGCATTGCACCACTCGTCTAAATAATGTTTTTGGGGATTTGATTACATTTCCTTATATTAGGCAAGCTCCTCTATCTTCTCATGTCAATTAGTTAGGCGCAATTTCGCCCAAAACTTGTGAAATTTTTCCTCCATGTGCGTTCTTTAATTTCCGTGCCAAAAACTATACACCCTATATTTAGGAATGGAGGGAGTATTATATATCTCTTCTCTATCTCTATTGGAGTACCTAAAAGAACCGTAAGGTTCCGTTTCCCCTCTTACGTCGCCCCACCTTTCGTCATGCCTCTCTTCGTACGACTCCCCACCCCTCCATCGATTTTTCTCCCTCCCTCCACCGGTTTTCTCCCTCCTGGTTTCCCTATTTATCGGTTTTTCAATCTATCTTTGGAATCACAGAAATCATGTATGGAAACCAATCTCTTAGTTGGTAATACAAACACAATTAATACAGACACAATCATTTCCTAGAAAAAAAATACAGACGCAATCAATTCATGTATGGTAACAAATATCTTCTCAATGACGGTGATCAATCTCCTTTCTTTTTTTAATCAATCTTCTTTTTTCTCCCATCTCTAATATTTACCTTAAAAAACGCAAGGTTCCTCTCCCACCTTACGCTGTCCCACCCTTACATCCATCCCTCTGTGTGCTATCCCCACCTTGATCTCCACCGATTTTCTCCCCCTCATGACTTTCTATTTAAATTGGTTTTGATCTGGCCGTACAAACTAGGATCAATCTTTGGTAATACAATCAATTCTCATATGGTAATCAATCTCTTATTTGCCAACGCATAATGCAATCAATTCACGCCAATCACGTACATATTCTTCTCTTCCTTATATCGGTTTATTTTCTTCCTTTTCTGCTTATTCATTTTTCTCTATATATATGTCTCCCTTCCATTGCAGATTTATTCTCATTCATCCCATGATTCTGTGCCTGCCGCGCTAGGACACGCAAGACCCTACGTGCGCCGCCGCTGGGATCCCGCTCGCACCGCGCCGGGAGTCCTCCACCCTCTCTAGGAGAAGAGGCCGGAGCACGATGACCAGGGAAAATCATTGCGTTGTCAAGTACTCGCCTGAAGTCTACGGCTCTATGCCACACACTCGAGGCCCAGATCCGTGTCTCCTTTGCGCACCTACATTGAGTGCTGCCGCCGAGCCCTTTTCTCGAAGTCATCGCCTGACCATCACTGCCGAACCGGGCCTCCCCACAAGCCTCCTGCCCTTCTCCATTCCAGCGTAGAACCATCACCAAGCCTTTTTCATCATCGAGTCACCAGGAGACGGGAAGCAGGAAGATGTCGCCGGAGGCCGTGCATCTTTTCCCAAGGATGGAGGTTGGCCAGACCACACGCTCCAGGCAAACGACTCGATCGTCAACTGCTAGAAGGAGGCGGTGGCGAGTGATTTATAAATGCTTTCATGTTTATAATTTTCAGTTATATTTCTTGTCTGCTTCATTGCCATATCTGATGTATTTTTTCCTTGATATAGTTACAGGGATCTTCAAGGGGCAATGCCCTGATGGCAAGCTAACATGCATGATGCAGTTATGTACTTTACTTGCTCCCATGAATATGTTTGTCATATTTCTCATGAAAATCAGACGATCAATACACACTGATTTATCTTAGCTATATTCTGTTCGTGTTTAAGAAAAACGTGAATTATTTGCGATCTAGAAGGGACTCATTATCCTTGGAAGACTAGCATTATGTAATATATCTTAGCTATGTATACTGTCTGAACTCTCTCTAACCAAACATACAATCTAGACATGTAGTATTACAGTTGGGTCGTTCAGATATTCCATAGAACATCACCCTTCTCACTATTTATTAATATTCCTTGCACAATACTTCTCAGTTTTTTTAGGTTTATAAGAATAATCTATGTCATGTTTTTAATCACTTCAGTTATTAGTGATGTTTTTTATACCATAACCTATGGCATATCTACTTTGTGATCTTGACCTTTACTCCACATTAATATAACCTAATTGTAAATTAGTTTGATGGATTGTATATCATCCTCTGACTTCGTTTGATTATAATACCGTCCTTGGTTACATATATAAATTTTGGTAATTTCCTTTTAGTCCTCTGCAAGTGAACTTACCTATTTTACAAAACTCAATTTTATTGTGAAGTTTGATTGTTCCTCTATTTGCGGCTGGCCTTATAGTCAGTTGTCCATATGAGTTCACACGGAACATTACTTATCGGATTCTATACAATGATGCCGGCAAGGAAATGGTCGAACAAGTTATTCATGAATATTTTGATTCCCGTTCATGGATGGAAATTCTGCATGTGATAAAAATTAAGAAAAATGGGACAGAAGATGTACAGAGCAACCATCAAAAGAGGAATCTCACAAACTTCACAATGGACCGCAAAAGATTGACTGAATGGTATCTTTCTCATTACACATCATTTGTTATGTTCGAAAAGATGAAGCGCCCCTTGATCAATGTAACCTGAAGAATATTTGTATGAGTT
>NC_057798.1:763682426-763683363 GCF_018294505.1 Triticum aestivum | reverse complement strand
TTTCATCTTCGGAAGCTCCTCTACAGCGCCTTTTCCGCTTAGTTGACCCATAGCAAAACCGGGAAAGAAAAGAACAAAAATATGGAAAACCATAGAAAATCGCTACAAATTGTGAAAAAACCGATAAAAATGACCAAACGTGATGCTGCTAATGGGTCGGCCCATTAATGCGCTCGCCAAAGGCGAGACGGAGTTCGGTCTGGCAAAAGGCGAGAAATAGGTCTGTCAACATTTTCATAGCAAAACTCGTTCTTGACGGGCTCGTGGTTCACTGACCTAGCCCATAAAAAGTATTACCACCATCTTATCCGTCGCCTCGTTGCCAGCCATAACCTCGTATCAAAACCATCCTCCGATTTGGGCGGCAATCAGCCCCGTCCCCTCATGCTCACGGCAGCCTGGACCACCGTTTCCACCCTCGATAGTGGATCATGCTCCCACAGACCTTGGGCACCATTCGGAAGCGCCGCGACTTCCTGAATGTCTCGACCGAGGAGCGTATTTAGGTGGACCTCCTGGAACTCTGCTACCAGTACGTGTTCGGGGCCACCTCCGATGGCAGCCTCATCGTGCTGTGCGACAAGTGCACTTGCATCGTCCGCCTCCTCAACCCGCTCACCCGGCAGTTGACCAGCCTCCCTCCCGCAAGCATGCTATTGTACATGACAAGCAGCCAAACGCGTAACGGCAAGTACACGCTCCAGTTCCTACGTGTGTTGGGAGCCGGCCTCGCCGACGACTCGATCGTGGCCCTCCACTTGGACGCGACTTGGCTGGTCACCGGCAAGCCCGGCGATAAGCAGTGGACGCGGTTGCAGATCGGCTTCAGCGATGAGACCATTGGATCCTCGTTGTTCACGGGTCGCTTTTACTGCATCACCAAGAAGGCCATCATTGTAGTAGACACCACCGCAACCGCCACAGCTGGCAGTGGCGG
>NC_057798.1:763678013-763682293 GCF_018294505.1 Triticum aestivum | reverse complement strand
TGAACTGGGCGCTCTAGGTTCTATGCGGTTGTACGACTGGACTGTGAAACTAGTGGACAATGGCGGGAAGCTAATTCTTGCGCACCAGATCCCGTATGACAAAAACAACATATCCCGGAAAGATTATGAGGTGCACCATGTGGATCTGGGGGCGAGGATCACCCTACCAATGCAGCAAGGGCTCGGCGGGCGTGCCTTGTTCGCCGGCACGGGCAAACTGGGGTTAGGGCCTGCTCTCTTGTTGCCTGCCGGGTTGTTCCCTAATATCGATGCTGACACCGTTTGCTGGTGTAATCGCTACCTCGCTGGCCCACCAAGAATTCAGGCCTACAGCCTCCCTTACAGTGGTGCTAGATCATATAGTGCCACTGAGCCATGTCGTCTCCTAAATCGACCAAAATCTAGCCTCATCGCAACAACGTAAACGGAAACGGGTTCAAGAGGGATGGGGAAATGCGCACTTGAGACGGGCCAGGTCACCGGGGGTGCGGATGCACTACAAGAAATATGTCAACTAGTGACCTTCTGTCAGTGACCCTGAAAGAATTGGTCATAGATCTGTGACCATTTGAGACCAATTGGTCAAAAGCTGTTCGGGGGGCTCCAAACCCTAAACCATTGCGATCATTTTGGTCAGAAAGGTCGTAATTTCCTTACACGAAATGGCCATAAAGTAAACAGTGCTGGTCCTCTGCCTTATTTCTAGTTGTTAACGACCAATATAGATGGTTATAGCCTTGTAGATTGTGGTGGGTTCTGATGACTAGGCGCCATCTCATCAGTTTTGCCTATGTGTCATGTCCATGTGTTAATTTTTGCCCTAGGTTGTGAAGCAACCTATATTTCTGTTATTCCAAAAATTCCCAAAAAATTCTCATAAATTTTTTGGATCATACCTTCATCAAATATGTCAAAAACCTTCCTTGCCTAGTTAAAAAATAACTCAACAATATTCATTTTCTTATTCTGTCCAGAGCAGCACTTTGTGAAGGAAGTGTTATTTATATATTCTTGATTTCCCTAAAAATTTGTGAAGACATTCTTCTTAGTACTTGATCATCCTCAGCCAAAACTCACGCCCATTGGCCATGTGCATTTCCCGTACCGCTAATCAAACACTTGGCTGCTAATTCATGTTTGAGCATAGTTCGGTCTCCTCATGAGAATCTTATGTTATAATTTTCTTCCTAGCACCTACATGGGGAGTGCCCAACCCACTAGACATGCCTAGGCCGCCCAGAACGCATGGCAACGCCACGGTCACGCGGTGACCACGCGGCGGGCATGCGAGCTTATGTGCTCTAGAGTTGGGGCCCTCGGCCACCGTCCAAACCTCGATGTCTCGCCATCAAACCATGCATTTCTGATTAAATAGATACTTATTTACCTAGAAATGATTTTTGGAAAAAATAAAGAGCAAACTATGAGGCACCTGCAGTTCAAATTTGACCCGCTTCCAACTGAATCGACGAGAATTTGTCTTTTTCACTAGAGGTGAATCAAAACTTTTGACACCCAACCATTTTCTCAATTGTGCATTAAATATGTCCTCATATTTTATAAAATTGATTAGGTCCAATTTTGCAACAAATATATGGTAGGTCCTTCACAAAAGTACCTCATTTCGGGCACTCCAAAAATGGAAAATGTATTTTCCGTGAAAAGAAAATGAAAACTCCCTTAGGCAACATTGTTTGGAATTCCAAGATGCACCCTTCTTCACAATATGAGATCATTTGAACAAACTATGCCATGAATGTGGTCATAAGATTGATCATTTGGCTTGAAAAGCCATGAATCTTCACGCATGATAGCTCGTTTTTGAGAACACTTTTTAAAAATAATTTCCATATTACAAGTTTATTATTTTTCCAGGAAACTTGGCCACATATAATGACACAATGCGAAGATTTTCCAACTTTTTGATTTTTTTTGAATTTTTTATGCCTGTTTCAAAATGTGGTCAAAACGGCGGGAATGACCATTCCTAGCTAGTGGTCGAATCTTGAATTTTTTTGGTGTTTCTCTGATTAAATAGATACTTATGTACCTAAAAATGATTTTTGGAAAAAATAAAGAGCAAACTACGAGGCAGCTACAGTTCAAATTTGACCCGCTTCCAGCTGAATCAGCAGGAATTTGTCTTTTTCACGAGAGGTGGATCAAAACTTTTTACACCCAACCAGTTGGTCAATTGTGCATTAAATATGTCCTAGTATTTTATAAAATTGATTAGGTCCAATTTTGCAACAAATATATGGTAGGTCATTCACAAAAAAAAACTCATTTCGGGCACTCGAAAAATGGAAAATGAATTTTTCGTCCAAAGAAAATGAAAACTCCCTTAGGAAAAATTGTTTGGAATTCAAAGATGCACCATTGTGCATAGTATGATATCAGTTGAACAAACTATGCCATGAACGTGGCCATAAGATTGATCATTTGGCTTGAAAGCCATGAATCTTCACGCATGATAGCTCGTTTCTGAGAACACTTTTTTAAAATAATTTCCGTATTACAAGTTTATTATTTTTCCTGGAAACTTGGCCACATATAATGACACAATACGAAGGTTTTCCAATTTTTTGATTTTTTTTGAATTTTTTATGCCCGTTTCAAAATGCGGTTAAAATGGCGGGAATGACCGTTCCTAGCTAGTGGTTGAATCTTGATATTTTTTTGGTGTTTCTCTGATTAAATAGATACTTATGTATCTAAAAATTATTTTTGGAAAAAATAAAGAGCAAACTACGAGGCAACTATTGTTCAAATTTGACCCGCTTCCAACTGAATCAACGGGAATTTGTCTTTTTCATGAGAGGTGGATCAAAACTTTGTAAACCCAACCATTTTGTCAATTGTGCATTATATATGGCCTACTATTTTATAAAATTGATTAGGTCTAATTTTGCAACAAAAATATGGTAGGTCCTTCACAAAAAAAACTCATTTCAGGCACTTGGAAAATGGAAAATGAATTTTCCGTCCAAAGAAAATGAAACCTTCCTTAGGCAACATTGTTTGTCATTCTAAGATGCATCCTTGTGCACGATATGAGGTCATTTGAATAAACTATGCCATGAATGTGGCCATAAGATTGATCATTTGGCTTGAGAGCCATGAATCTTCACACATGATAGCTCATTTCTGAGAAAACATTTTTAAAATAATTGCCGCATTACAATTTTATTATTTTTCCTGGGAACTTGGCCACATATAATGACACAATGCGAAGGTTTCCCAATTTTTTGATTTTTTTTGAATTTTGTATGCCCGTTTCAACATGCGGTCAAAACAGCAGGAATGACCGTTCCTAGCTAGTGGTTGAATCTTGATTTTTTTTGGTGTTTCTCTGATTATATAGATACTTATGTACCTAAAAATTATTTTTGGAAAAAATAAAAAGAAAACTACGAGGCAGCTACAATTCAAATTTGACCTGCTTCCACTTGAATCAGCGGGAATTTGTCTTTTTCATGAGAGGTGGATCAAAACTTTGTACATCCAACCATTTGGTCAATTATGCATTAAATATGACCTATTATTTTAGAAAAATGATTTGGTCCAATTTTGCAACAATTATTTGGTAGGTTCTTCACAAAAAACCCTCCTTTGGGGCACTCGAAAAATGGAAAATGGTTTTTTCGTTCAAAGAAAATGAAAACTTCCTTAGGCAATATTGTTTGTCATTCCTATATGCACCCTTGTGTACAATATGAGATCATTTGAACAAACTATGCCATGAATGTGGCCATAAGATTGATCATTTGGCTTGAAATTCATTGATCTCCACACGTGATAGCTCGTTTTTTAGAACACTTTTTAAAATAATTGCCGTATTAAAATTTTATTATTTTTCCTGGGAACTTGGCCACATATAATGACACAATGCGAAGGTTTCCCAATTTTTTAAATTTTTTTGAATTTTTTATGCCCGTTTCAAAATGCGGTCAAAACAACGGGAATGACCGTTCCTAGTTAGTGGTTGAATCTTGGAATTTTTTTGGTATTTCTCTGATTAAATAGATACTTAAGTACCTAGAAATAATTTTTGGAAAAAAATAAAGAGCAAACTACAAGGTAGCTACAGTTTAAATTTGACCCGCTTCTAACTGAATCGGCGGAAATTTGCCTTTTTCAAGAGAGGTGGATCAAAACTTTTTGCACCCAACCATTTGGTCAATTGTGCATTAAATATGACCTATCATTTTAGAAAAATGATTTGGTCCAATTTTGCAACAAATATATGGTAGGTCCTTCACTAAAAAAACTCATTTTTT
>NC_057798.1:763664710-763676433 GCF_018294505.1 Triticum aestivum | reverse complement strand
CCGTCATCCTCGCCCACGGCGGCCGCACCACCCCACCGTCGACCTTTCCTCGATCCACAACCAATCAAACCACAACCAATTCCCTACCCCACCCTTCCTCCCTCTCACTCGTGCAGGTACAGGGGCAGGGCACAACACCCAATCCAAGGCGGCGCCGTCCTCGTGCAAGCTCGCGGTGGCCATGACGGCGCAGGCGCTCGCGCCGCCGCTGCCGGAGCCGCACAAGGCAGGGAAGTGGGCGGGCACGCTGCTGGCCGCCGCCATCTACACGCCGCGGGTCTACTACCTACAGGGCTTCTACGTCATCTCCTACGGCCTCGGCATCTACCTCCTCAACCTCCTCATCGGCTTCCTCTCCCCCATGGTCGACCCGGAGCTCGAGGCGCTCGACCAGGCCGGCCCCGCGCTCCCCACCCGTAGCAACAACGAGTTCAAGCCCTTCATCCGCCGCCTCCCCGAGTTCAAGTTCTGGTATATCCATCTCTTTGCTACCCCCTTCTTCTGATTTGATTGCGTGAAATTGATGCTAAATTCGAGATTAGATGCAATACCCTTCTCAAGACCCAGATTTGATCGAATAGCTCGCTTCTTTTTCCGGCAGTTTCGCAAGATTCGCCTGCTAGCAAGTGGGCTCACCAACAACCCATTTGTAAATAGGTGGATAGCTGGAACATTTATACAGCCTTGCTAATTCATGTGCCTTGCCAGCTACTATGTTTGATGTGATACACCCATTTTGTTGACCTGCTTGAGCGTTTTCCATTCATAGTCGGAGCCAATTGCTGACAAAGTTTTCTAGTGCAATTGCTTAGAATTGCATAGTGTGGGATTCTCTAGGTGAACTCTTGCATTTGTGTGCAATTGGAGTTTTGTAGTGCTCTGACTTTAAGAGGTTGTGTATTCTGGAAAGGATATGCTGCATTTTCTAGGCCATTCTATCTTGCTAACTGCTTTTACTTCCCTATGAAGAGCTGTTAGCTTTCCATTTTGTAAAATAACTCCTTGTTAAGCCATTTGTTGTTCTGTCCGTGGTAGTCTCGGTGTTGTATGCATGGTTCAGAAGTTCAGATGGGATTCTACAATCAATATCTTTCCAGTTTGCAAGTAGTATATGTTAACTGCCTCTACCGCATTGCTTTTCAAGTCATTGTGGTGTTCTTTTAGTGGTATTTAGTCTGTTGTTATATGGTAACATTTTGATCCTTCAATCTGCTCTCTAGCACTTAAAAATTCATTTGGTGCCTAATTGGTAGGCTTCCTCTGTTTCCTTGCTGCAGGTATTTACCAGGGTGGTGCGTGGAAGGTCAGGGTTGAACTTACAGAAGCTTACCCTTACAAATCGATATATCAGAACTAGTTTACTAGTCTTGACTTTGAGGATTTTTACTAACTGAAGCACCACATTTTTGATGTTGTCCTGCTGTTGCTGCAGACCTTGTGAATATCTTTGAGGTGTTCCTGCCTCAGCTTCTCCTGTACCCTAACCCCTCGGACCCATGACTCCTACATGCTCCTTTTCTGGCATGCCACGAGGTTCAGGCCCCTGGTATTTCTTTCACGCGCCGGCATGTCTGCCTGCCTGCCCATGCCATGCCACGCCATTGCTCCAGCACCACTGCTCTGTTCTACCAGCATTAATAATAAGTGTGTCTAAGTGTGTCCTGCTGAACCTGACAGTAGCTACCACTGTCAGTGCACCTGTGCCTGCCATTTTGTGTGTTACTCATCTGTCCCATAAGTTTGCATTACTCAGCATAGAGCTTGCTTCAAAACATTGCATTGTCCGAGTGAGTTTGGGGTTTACAGTATTCATATTGTCTGACGTTGTCACTCCGCATGCCCATACTATTAGCTTCCGTTCATCATTGTTGGTGCTGGTAATCACTAGTGTCCGAGTAAGTGTGGAGTTTACATTATTAATATCATGTGATGATGAGTTTGTGTCACTCTGCATGCATGCCGAGTTCTCCATAAGCATTGCTTTGCTACTCTGCTTCCGTTCCTCGCTGCTGCTGCTGGTAATCACTCTGGCAGTACAAGCCTTTTAGGTGATACATCATCAACAAAACATGCTAAGCTTGCCTATTTAATACACATGCTTAGGCACAATCGTTAGGACCGGGCTCCGCGCGGCAAGGCGCGCAGCAGGTCTAGTACAACATGAGGTCTAGTACAACATGACAGTCATAAAGTTGCATTATTTAGCCATTGGTAGGGTAGGATATACCCAAATGTGGTCAGTATAGGAAGCAGGGTCCCCTAATTGCTAGCAAAACTTGTGTAATGAGCTCTTGTTACCTTCTACTAATGTTTAGTCTTGTTTTTTAGTACTTCTGTATTGGTATCCAGAAATAAAATTCATATGTTTCTATATATGTTCTTTTAGATAAGCATGTCAATACATAACTAGTAATGTAAATGGTGTGACACAGTTCTAAATAAAAATGCAAATAGCTTGTGAATGTCAATCTCATGTGAGTCAGTCAATGAACTTACTATATTAGTCTCTTAGACCAATACATGCTTTTCTGTAACTTTAGATATTTTCCTGGATAGTTTGCTTGGTCCATCATATCTAAAGCTTGCATGTACTGTAGAAGCTCTACTTTATGCTAAAACTTGCTTGTGTAACATCTTTCATGGCATACTTCTAAATGGACAAGTACGTGCGACATCCAACGTCAACGATGATGCATACCATATGTTCAACTGCAGCCCCATCCATTGCATCAACACAAAGGTATGTACTCTGTCTTGCTCAACAGATATGGGCCTGATGCTTGATGTCCTTATGCCTGATGCATGTATCATGTGACATACACATAATTAACTTTGACATAGTTGCTCTGTTACAGCAGATGGCAAGATGAATAGCTTTGTTTAATTCCATCATGCACCTGGTAGTTTAATAGGTACTATTGATTGAAATGAATGTTATTCCATATACTCAAATGGAACTTCGATCTGCTGTAACTTTGAATGATGGTTTTTAAACCTTGTCGTGTATGTGAAACATTCCATGCTTGTTTGCTGCTAAGTTTGTCATATGTGCCAATTCAATTCCCAATTTTGATGAATAGCCATATTCTGGATAAGTAGAATGATCTGGTTAATAATAATAAGTAGAATGATAATATACTGGTGTATCTTTAGTTTTTATTTTAGAAGTACTCTGTATTCTATCAGCGACATACCTTTTGTTCTCTTTTGAATGCTCAGATGTTTTGCATCAGCCTGTCGTTGCTAAGGGAGAAGCGGGACTTGGAGAAGAAATCTTTCCATTAAGCAGCTTACATGTTTGGTTGCTGTGAAGTACCAAATAGGCTAGTTCTATTTTTTTCATGATCCTGGAGTATTTCAGTAGCGCCATGCAAATGCAGTAGCGTTAGGTTTCTGATTCACCTTTTGTAAAATCTTAGTTAGCCTGCAGTATTGCTGTAATAGTATTGCTGGACAAATAGTATTGAATTGCTGGAATAGGTCAGTAGTAGGTCAGCCAACCAGCCAGCCTCAAATAGTATTGCTGGAATGAATAGTTGTAACTAAATAACGTCAATGGCATGTTGCTTTGAAAATGTATCAGAACTGGGCTAGGCCCAAGATAGCTTGTGGTGTGATGTGTTTAGTGTCAATGGCATAATAATGTTTTTGGATTGGATCAATTTTTTCGGAACTGGGCTAGGTCCAAGTTATATTGGACAATTATTTTTGAGGGAAAAACGTGAGAGGCCCAGCAAAGAAATAGCCCATAAAATACATGATCAAAAAGAAAACCTGCTGTTAAAAGGGCCATGCAAAGAAATCAAAGGCTGAATTGTTGGGCCAGACCCATGTAGCTAATAAAAGCACAGGAAAAAATACATTAAAAAGGCTGAATTGTTGGGCTAGGCCCATGTAGAAAACCGAATTGGACCGGCTGAATCTTGTGCCACATCAACTTGCCACGCTGGATGCCTATGTGGTCTGGGGAGGTTGCTAGTGACCAAAACAAAATAGTAGGCATATTTTGGTCATAAACGTCTACGACCATTCCAGAAGAAAGGTCAAAAATGTTAGTTTATGACAGTCGGCTTTTGACCATCTGGTTTTGGTCACAAAAAGGTCACAGATGGAAAACTATGACCATTCAGTGACCAATAGTGACGGTCACAAGTTGACATATTTCTTGTAGTGATGGGCTCCTTGGTGGTGCAGACGCCGCTGTAGGCGGCGGAGAGCATGCGGGCCTGGTGTTGCGGGAGGCTGCTCGGCTGCTGCGCCGCCATGGAGCGGTGCTTCTCCAAGATCCTGGTCGCGACCTCCTTGTTCTCTGGGAGGTTCGCCTTGCACTTCTTCTTCGGCACCGACGGCGCCTTCCCCATCATGGGGTATGGGGGCATGGGATTGGGAGGGGAGTCGGGGTGTGGGGGAGTGGGGAGGGGGATTAGGGTTTGGGATTTGGAAATGGGGAGGGAGAGCCCGCCATTATTGTGGGTTCAGAGGTCTTGGTTTGGCGGGTGATAGGCACACATGGCTATCCAACCGTGTCGGCACGGCACGGCCTACAGGGGCATGATTAGTAAACGGCCCATCTCGTGCTAGCCCGCATGCTGCGCCTAGCAAGGCAAGGCAATTCCTATTTGCACCTGCAGCAGCTTTCTCATCAACTTGCCACGCTGGATGCCTATGTGGTATGGGGAGGTTGCTAGTGAACAAAACAAAATAGTAGGCATATTTTGGTCATAAACGTCTACGACTATTCCAGAAGAAAGGTCAAAAATGTCAGTTTACGATGGTCGGCTTTTGACCATCTGGTTTTGGTCATAAAAAGATCACAAATGGAAAACTATGACCATTCAGTGACCAATAGTGGTGGTCACAAGTTGACATATTTCTTGTAGTGATGGGCTCCTTGGTGGTGTAGACGCCGCTGTAGGCGGCGGAGAGCGCGCGGGCCTGGTGTTCCGGGAGGCTGCTCGGCTGCTGCGCCGCCATGGAGCGGTGCTTCTCCAAGATCCTGGTCGCGACCTCCTTGTTCTCTGGGAGGTTCGCCTTGCACTTCTTCTTCGGCACCGACGGCGCCTTCCCCATCGTGGGGTATGGGGGCATGGGATTGGGAGGGGAGTCGGGGTGTAGGGGGAGTTGGGAGGGGGGTTAGGGTTTGGGATTTGGAAATGGGGAGGGAGAGCCCGCCATTATTGTGCGTTCAGAGGTCTTGGTTTGGCGGGTGATAGGCACACATGGCTATCCAACCGTGTCGGCACGGCACGGCCTACAGGGGCACGATTAGTAAACGGCCCATCTCGTGCTAGCCCGCATGCTGCGCCTAGCAAGGCAAGGCAATTCCTATTTGCACCTGCAACAACTTTCTCATGGGTCTAGTTGGGCCGGCCCATATTTCTTTTTTTTCCTGCTAAAATCAATAAAAAGTGCAATGGCGGTGGTTCGAACTGAGGACCTCCAGAATAACACAGAATAGAACCAGCCACTCTGCCACATTCGCGCTCGTGGCTAATATCCTCTTTTTCGGTTTCTATTCTATCTCAAGTTCAATGTGAATCGAGATTTCATTTTCCTTTATCTCTTTCTTGTTTGTATTTTTTATTTTTCCTTCTTTTTATTTTTCTTCATCTTTTCCAAAAATGCACAAACTTTTAAAATTTCAGTGAACTTTTTCTTCTACCTGATGTAGTACTTTTTCGAATTTGTTGATTTTTTTAAAATAATATGGACTATTTTGAAATTCTATGAACATTGTCAAATTTGGTGAACCTTTTTACAATTTCGATGATTTTTTTTAAATCGGTGATTTTGTTTTCAAATTCGATGAACTATTTTTCAATTTCGATGTGACATTTTTCTAAATCGATGAACCATTTCTCAATTTTGATGAACTTTTTTCTAAGCCGATGAACGCTTTTCAAAATCAGTACTGTGATTTCAAATTTGCTGAACTTTTTTTATTCAAAATCGATGAACTTCTTTAAAATTGGTAAACTTTTTTGTCCAAAATCTATGAATGTTTTTCAAAATGATTGAACTTTTTCCAAATTTGTGAACTTTTTTGAAATTTCATGAAGTTTATCCTCAATTTTGTGAACTTTTTTCAAATTCGTTAAGTGTTCTCAAATTCATGAGTTTTTTCAGTTTGTACGAACCTTTTCAATTTTGTGAACTTTCTTCAAATTCACGTTTTTTATTGTGCATTCATTTTTTTCATTTTATCATAAAATAATATGCATAATAGGCCTGGTTTGTAATAAGAGCTATTTGTCCACAAAATAAATAACTAAGGGAGTTCGGCCTAGTGGCGGCAGTAGAATGTTTGCGTGTAGGCGGCCAGAGATCAAGGGACCTCCTGTTCAGTGCTGCAAGCGCCCATTGTCGCTGCTGGCGCTCGCACGCGAAGTGCAGCGGGCCGGCCCAACAACCTGATGAATGTGCAAAATGCGAAGGGAAAAAGGTCACGTTAATTCGGGAGTAGTGGTAGTCGAACCCTAACGCGAGACTCTACGGCACACATGTTAAAACACTCCACCAAGCACAATTTGTTGACTGTAGGAGGAAATAGCTCTATTTGACCTCAGTCACTGTAAAGATTAAACATATAGTACTATTATATATCCGCTATAAATTATTGAATACAAAAATATGAATTTAAAAGGCATTCACAAAAAATCAAATTTTGAAAAGGTTTGAACCAATTGAAAAACTTCACAAAAATGAAATAAGTTCATCGAATTTGGTAAAATATTCACCGGATTTGAAAAAGATTCACCGAATTTGGAATAAGTTTGCCGATTTTGAAAAAAAGTTCATCCATTTTGAAAAAAAGTTCAGCAATTTGAATAAAAAAGTTCATCAAATCTGAAAAAAAGTTCATGAATATGAAAAAAGTTCATCATGTTTGGAAAAAGTTCATCTAAATTGAAAGAAGTTCATCAATTTTGAAGAAAAAGTTGATCAATTTGAAAAAAGTTCATCGATTTTGAGAAAAACATCATCAAATTTGAAAAAGTAAGTTAACCAATTTTCAAAAAGGTTCTTCAATTTAAAAAAATCACGACTTTCAAAAAAATCAGTACATGGATTTTGAAAAAAAGTTCATCTATTCAAAGAAAACAATTATGAATTTGGAAAAAGAAAAAAAAGAAAAGGACGGAGAAAAATTAAAAGAAGGAAAAAAAGGAAAAAGAGGAATGAAGAAAAGGATGAAAACGTGTATGTAATCACAGAGATGGTTCGGTTAGTTAGAGGTTGATCACTGGTAACCCATGACGCGGGGTTCGAATCCTAGCCCACGAAAAATGAAAAAAAATGAAAACAAAAGAAAAATGTAAATATGGGCCAGCCTATGAGTAGTTGCTAAAGGCGCCGGTTAGCAAATACAGTAGAAATCGGCGCCTGCAGCGCTAAATAGGAATTACCCAAGTTGTCGAGCAATCGCACAGGGATTCACAACCTAGCGAGCGATAACCTGGGCCGGCCCGTTCAACGCTTCATCGGTCCCGGTTTTAAGAACCTTCTATGCGGTTCTTAGCTGGTTTTTCCAGTTTTCGGAACCTTGAAGGAGGTTCCTGAACCGCTTTTTTTGCTGTCTCTATTTGTTTTTCATTTGTCTTTTTCCTGGTTCATTTTTCTCCTTTTTTCTGTTTCTTTTTTCTTTCCTTTTTCGTTTTTTTCCATTTTTTTGAAAAGATGTTCCTCTGTTTCAACAAATTTCTCAGCTTTCAAAAAATGCTCGTATTTTAAAATTTACTCAGTTTTATTTAAAAAGTTCTTTTTTTATTTATTTTTCATGTTTTCAAATTTTGTTCCCTTTTTAAAATTATTCACAAATTTTCAAGAAATGTTCCCAAATACAAAAAAAAATCCAGGAGTTTAAATTATTTTCATGTTTTCAAAAGTTGTTCGTGTTTTCAAATTTTGTGAAGATTTTTAGAAAATTACATATATTCAAGAAAATGTTCGTAATTTTCAAAAAATCTTCATGTTTTTATAAAATGTTCTGAGTGAAAAGTGTTCATGCTTGGTGAAACATTCATTTTACAAAAAAGCAGATTTTTTTTATAAACATGAACAATTTTGAAATCCTGAACATTTTTTGTCAGAAAAGCAAAGATTTTTTGAAGTTTTTGATCATTTTTTGTAAAATACAAGCAAGTTCTGAAACATGATCATTTGTAAAACTTGCAAAAACATTGAAAACACGAAAAAAAATAATTTGTGGACAAATTTTAGGTAGGGGAACATTTTTTGGAAATTAGAACGAAAAATTCGAAAAGAAAAAATATTTTGATCTGCGTTGGTATAGGTTCTTAAAGCCTTGCGCTGCTATGTAATCACTAGCTCTTCTTTTCTACTATGGCTAGCACAAAAAGCTTCTTTGCTAAAGGTCTCTTGTTCAATCCTCGGTAATGATCAATTTTTTTGCTAATTTATAGTCGCTACAATGGTTGATCGCGGGCACATATGCTTGCTTGCCTGTGGGCCAACCTAGTTGGCGTCGCCTATTCGTTTGTCCGGCAGACTGCCACAACGACAGATAGTAGCTCCGAAAAGGCAAGGCCGGTTAGCATTTTAAAGCTTTGTTTAGCCTTTTTTTAGTGGAGGCTGGTTAGCTAATCGGGCCATCATGCTAGCCCATGTGTTGTTTGGCCTACTAGACAGTTTATTAAGACACTTTCAGCTTATTGGGCTGTTTCAAAAGATAAACAGGCCATGTCGTGTCGGCCGTGTGTGCCCAGGCATAGCTCAGGGCGGCCGTGTGCTGGGCATGACCCGCTTAGCACTTTTCGTGCCTGGACCGTGTCGTGTTAGCATGCTAACGGGCCGACGCAGCTCGTACGACCCAGATGGCCAGCTTTGATAGGTGTGGCCAACCGACCCAAAATTCTGTCGGTCGTGTGCAGGGCGTCAGATGCCAATCACATAGACCATCGGATCTAGACAAAAAAAGGGTTCGCCCAGAGCTCCTTCTTCCTCGCGCAGCACCCACGTTTTCCCTGCATTTCGGGCACCTGCCAAGGCCGCATGCCACGCTCTCCTACTCCCCCCCCCCCAGGCGCAGCACCACACCTCCCCTCCTACTCCATGCTAGTTCTCGTTGTTGGGATTCACGGCAACCCACCACCACATCTTGTTTCGTGCTCGCCGCCGTGCTTGAAGCACCATGGTCTCGTGAATTGCAGTCGCAAAACACGTCACCGGTAGTAGCAAAAAATGTCGTCCTCGCCGTTGCCAGTTCCATCTAAGTCATAAAGCATCATGGCCTTATGAATGGATGTAGCAAACGCAAAGGTGGTAGTAGCAAAAAAATTGAGACAATTGCAACATAAAATGTCATCCTCGACGTCGCGGATCGCATCTAAGTTGTAAAGCACCATGGCCCGTCGAATGTATGTAGCAAACACAAAGGCGGTAGTAGCAAAAAATCCAGAAAGTTGTAGCAAAAATGTCGTCCTCACCTTCTCTGGTCGTAGCTAAGTCGTAAATGGATGTAGCAAAAGAATCCATAGTAGTGAAACACAATGATGGTTGCAACAAAAACGACATTGTCGTCGTCTCTGGGTCACAACTAAGCCATGAACGATTGCGGGAGTTTTTTGCCGGTTGTAGCTTCTTCTGTCGTCGGCTGCAGCAAAAAAAGTGGCTTAAGTTCATTATCATCGTTGCTCCTCCGCCTCCATAGCCGGTAGCAGCACCCTCTCCCGTTTTATGGTGTTGGTCGCCGGAGACATCGTTGGCCGCCTGCCTGCAACATCACATGTCGTTGCCCCCGTGACTGCCCCTGCATCCGCCGCCACCGTCGTCGTCTCTTCTCCCCGAGATGGGCTCGAATAAACTCTGTGTGTGTTTGTTCTTCGCATAGCAGGCAACACGTCCATGGCAGCGTGCAACGCCGGGATCTTGGGAGGCGGTGGGTTAGCCGAAGTGGGAGAGGACAGTTGGGGGTAGCCAAAGGAGGAAGAAAGTATGTAGCGTGTGGGTCCAGTGTGTTGCGTGCAAAGCGGTGGACTGTTGGATCAGTTTGAAATGAAAGGCCAACATAGGCCTGGCGCAGTTTTCGGCCGGTTGGCCTGGTACAAACATTAACCTTTTGGTTTTGACTTGCTACCGGTTCCCCAAGTCGAGAGTTAATCATGTGATAGGTGAATAAAAAAATGTCGACATTCTCATGCCTTCCTGTTGGTCATGCAAGTACAACAGAGAGCTATGCGATGAGTGATGGGACGAGACCGTGCGTAGAGCTGCAGGCCACACAGTATGCTCATCTTGTTGTGTGCATATAGCCCAACCGGACCCACGCTGGATGGAAAAAGCTTGTTTGATTGCATACAGAGGCGTGACTCGTATCAGTACAAACCTTAAAGCAGTATGGAGCCTGACCCGCTGGGAATGCTCAAATCGGTCGTTTCTAGCGAGTCAGGCTAAGTCGGGCGCAAAAGTGGGGCACGACATATGCCATGATGCAGGAGAAATCGGGGTGGAGGTGGCGACAAAAGAAAATAGGCAGACACGGATGCCGAAAATCTAGCCTCACCCCCATTTACTCGCTCACCTCTTGCGATAGGACAAGCACTTCCTCACTTAGTGGCACCAGAGGCGGTAGCGACTCAGATTCGCGCAAGCGACGTCAGCGGTAGCATCAATATTTTCTTGGCATCATGTGGGTGCACCTGGAATTTTTTCGTGACTTTCATTGGTTGGAAGATCGGGCCCGACCTTGGTTTTTACGGGAGCTCCATTCTTGAGGTGTCTACCCTTCACTTGATTTGTTCGAGCTCTGCGGAGGCCAATGTGGCCTCTGTGAGTTCTATGTTCGCAACCTCTGCCTTGAATGCCCTTTCTAGGCTTCCGTAGGTGTAATGGTGCCATTAGGGCCTAGCATCTTTAGCTGTGGGTATGAGTATGATGGTACTGCCATGAATTTCACATACATCGGTTACCGAAGATTGCATTGTAGTCGTTGTGGAAGGGGGTGACACGGAACTAAAGTTGTCCGCCAAAAGTTGTCTTCGTCCCCAAAGACGACCTCTAGTTCGATCCTCCCTAGTGGGCGGACTGGCGGCTTGGTATGAAGTCGTGGAAACCTGCATCTGACTTTGGAAGGTTGGATAGGGAGACCCCCATCTTGTTTAGAGTGTCGGTAAATATTATGTTGAGGCCGCTGCCTCCATCCATCAGGACTCCAAGCTTTCTAATAGGTATTTCCCGAATGCGGCTGAAGATACGGCTTGTTGGGGAACGCGACAATTTCAAAAAAAATCCTACGATCACGCAAGATCTATCTAGGTGATGCATAACAATGAGAGGGGAGAGTGTGTCCATGTACCCTCGTAGACCCAAAGCGGAAGCGTTAAGTAACGCGGTTTATGTAGTCCAACGTCTTCGCGATCCAACCGATCAAGTACCAAACGCACGACACCTCCGCGATCTGCACACGTTCAGCTCGGTGACGTCCCTCGAACTCTAGATCCAGCTGAGTCCGAGGGAGAGTTCCTTCAGCATGATGGCGTGGTGATGGTGATGATGAAGTTACCGCGCAGGGCTTCGCCTAAGCATTACAACGATATGACCGAGGTAAAAAACTGTGGAGGGGGCACCGCACACGGCTAAAAGATCAACTTGTGTGTCTATGTGGTGTCCCCCTCCTCCTTATATAAAGGAGGGAGGGAGGAGGAGGCCGGCCAAGGGTGGCGCGCCCAAGGGGGGGAAGTCCTACTCCAAGTAGGAACCCCCCC
>NC_057798.1:763640122-763664174 GCF_018294505.1 Triticum aestivum | reverse complement strand
CCTTGGTGCCTTCGGAGCACGATGACAAGTGGTTCATGGGGGCGGTAGCGGGTAATAGTATTCTCCTTTGGAATCTATGACATGGTCGAGCGAAAATCCCGCTATTTCCTCTTGAAGTGCTAGTATGCGGTCCGTTGGTAGGAGCTGCTCCCGCACCTCTCTGAACTATTAAGAAGGAGATCAATATGCATGTATATTAGCTGTGTGACTAGATATCGATAATGGTGTGAATAGTGTTCTGACAAACGTACCCAGTCCTGTCTTTGAGATCTGCTCCTTTCGGATGCCATCATGCAAATGTTCTCGCAAATGTAGAATGCACACAGATCATTCCCCTGCGCCTGCTTCAGGGCCTTTACGAGAATAGAATTGAATCAGATAATGATTAATCAAGCATGATAATGAATTAATGGTATTGAAACAAGAATTGAAGAGATGGTAGCTAGCTAGCTAGCTAGCTAGTACTACTTAATTACTTACCTTCGGTTGATACCAAAACAGCTTTTTTGCCCATTTGTCTGGAGTCACCTTGATGAACTTTGCGCAAGCCCTGCCCGCCGGCAAAGAAAATTAATAAAGGGGTTATTAAATAGTCCATATCAGGAAAGGACGAACTAAATAGGCCGAAATATAGTTAATAATGATTGAAATTACCTGTTGACTATCCCCTTCATGATGGTGTAGTCACTTTCTTCTTTAAGTAGTGAGTCCAATACTTCAACTTTTCCTTCCTCAACTTTAATGTCTAACAAGATCCAGTGGAAACTGCATGCGCACACGTTTGCATGTCTTAATTAAGCGGGCATGTGCATAACACTAATCAACTATCGTAAACCCTATACACTTAATTATTAACGTCTAGCTAGCTAGTAAGCAAAAACAGAATTTGTAGTACAAGACAGTGTGACTCACATGAAGTTGTAAGGAAGTAGTATATCTTCATTGGTATTGAGGCGCTTGAAGAACTCTAGCATGCTTTCCTCTAAACTTGCTCGATAAGGTAGAAGATTCCATGTGTACTCATTAATGGTATTTGGGTCAATGAACCCAATGCCATAGCATCCAGATTTTTTCATTTCATATATCTTCATCCTGCATATAATACCACAGAAAAGAATATAGTGAGGATAATTACATGTAATGATTGCTCAAAATGATCACTACAGCTACCTTGAGACTTAAATTACAGAAAGAAATCACTTACAGACAATAGCAACTGACGATAGATTTGTCGAGTGCGTCTTGATTGTATAACTGAAATAGTTTTGAATACTCAACGGACAGAGCTTTCTCATGGAAGTAATGCTCCTCCTTGACATTCACCATGAGGGACACTCGATTGGAATTCTTGGTAATGTTCATGTACCATTGATGTAATTCATACATTCTCGTTGGGAGGTTCTTGACCTTGTCTGGCTCGACCAAAGGTTGGCCCCGGACATATTTCCGTTTTATTTATTCCTCTCTAAGCGGAGGCATGGGCTCGATTTTGAGGACTTGTCCAACAGTGATCTTGAGCATTTCAGCCTGCATTATATGCTCCTCGGTTATTACCACATCGCCCAGCTGGGGAACGTTAACGGTTTACCCACAATAATATTGGGCGTGCGTACTCTCATGTGTTGTTGGCACAACAAGCGGGGGGTCGATTGTGCCGCCTGTTCTCCCAGCTGGGGAACGGTTTTCCCGCATTTTTTGACAGCTGCTTGTTGGCTCGAGCTCGAGCTCGCTTCCTTTTGTAGCCGTGCTTGATGTAGCTTCCTGATTTGGCGCTCATAGTCTGAGTCAACAGGCTTGGGAGATGGTTTTCTTGCCATATGAATAAAGTGGTCAATAACTTTGTCAGGCACTTTGTCCCTTGGCGGCGGTGCCGGTTTCGGTCCAAAATGGGCGTCCAAGTGGGCCCGCACTATGGTTGTGTTTTTCTCCTCGGTCATATCGTAAGGCCTCTGAGGAAGAGGAGCGAGGCTTGGACCATATTTATATCACTTGTCTTTGCCTGTAGTTCCTGTACTACCTCGACTCGTACCGCTAAGCACCATAGCTGCGGCGTGTCTCTTCTGCGATTGCTAAGACGGCGGAGACAGCTGACGTGGCTAAGTTGGATCATCTTCATTACACAACACCGAAAAGGCCAAACTAATACAAGTTCATACATAAAGGTCATACATATATATATATATATAGTTCATACAACACTTAAATGAAACAAACAAATAACTCTCTAGCTAAACCATTTAAATGCAACAACAAATGCGTTCAAGATTGCAAGTAAGGTAATAATTGATCCAACAGCATAATGATACCAAGCCTCACTATCAATGGCATACTTTCTAATCTTTCTAATCTTCAAGTGCATTTGCTCCATCTTGATCTTGTGATCATCGACGACATCGGCAATATCAACTCCAATTCCATCTTCTCCCCCTCAATTCTTTTCAATTTTTCTTTCAAATACTCATTTTGTCTCTCAACTAAATTTAACATCTCGACAATAGGGTCAATTGGAATTTCCGGTTCACATACCTCCTAGATAAAAATATCCATGTCAACTTGATGGGCATAATTTGTCATAAACACAAAATGCAACAACTAGTTTTAAAAGAGAATATACCACATCCGCATCATAACAAGGACGAGGGCCGACGGGGACGGATAACCATGCCACTATGTATAACAAACAACGTACGGGTAAGATAATTATACAAGTAACTATATATCCAAATCACACAAACATCAATTTGGTAACGTAAAACATTCATGAACAAGAGCCTCACCACAAGGTGGTGCCGGTGACGGGACGGTGCGGGCGATCGACGGTGGTTACGGCGGAGATTTAGAAGGCACTAAGTAAACCACACGTACATATGCAAACTAAGTGTTATTTTTGACCTCAAATTACATATAAATCAAATACTAGCACATATAATTCCTCCCAAATTACTAAACTCACAAATTAATCACTATACAAAGCATTGCAAGAGCTAATCTAGCAATGAGACATGAAAGGACAAAGTTGCTAACCTTTGTGATCATTTGAATGGATGGGGGCCTTTAAATCTTGACAAATTTTGGGCAAAAATGTGTGATGAGCTCGAGAAAGAGGGGAAGAACATAGGAGGAGAGGGGAAAGGGGAAGAACAGAGCGAGCTCGGGTGGGTGAAGGGTTTATGTAGGACGACCTTTAGTACCGGTTCGTAACACAAACCGGTACTAAAGGCGCTGGAGAGGGCCCCAGACTAACAACATCCTGCCACTACTCACTTTAGTACCGGTTCGTGGCACGAACCAGTGCTAAAGGTTCGCCACGAACCGGTACTAATAAGAGCGGCCGGCTAGCCGTTGGAACCGGCACTAATGGACACATTAGTGCCGGCTCAAAATCAAATTGGCACTAATGTGCTTCACATTTGACCCTTTTTCTACTAGTGCCTATTCCCACAAGGAGAAGGGGGGGGGGAGGAGGAGGAGAGAAGGAAGGAGGGGGGCACCGCCCCCTCCCCTTGTCCAATTCGAACTAGGGCAAGGGGGGAACCTCCTAGCCAACCCACTCTCTTCTCCACTAAGGCCCCATGAGGCCCAATAGCTTCCCGGGGGTGTTCCACTAACCCCCGGTACTCCTGTTTTATCCAAAACTTTTCCGGAACACTTCCGGTGTCCGAACATATCAGTCCAATATATCAATATTTATGCCTCGATCATTTCGAGACTCCTCATCATGTTTGTGATCACATCCGGGACTCTGAACAACCTTCGGTACATCAAATCACATAAACTCATAATACCAATCGTCATCGAACGTTAAGCGTGCGGACCCTACGGGTTCGAGAACTATGTAGACATGACCGAGACACGTCTCCAGTGAATAACCAATAGCGGAACCTGGATTCTCATATTGATTCCTACATATTCTACGAAGATCTTTATCGGTCAAACCGCATAACAACATATGTTGTTCCCTTTGTTATCGTATGTTACTTGCCCGATATTTGATCGTCGGTATCATCATACCTAGTTTAATCTAGTTACCGACAACTCTCTTTACTCGTTCCGTAATATTTCATCCCGCAACTAACTCATTAGTCACAATGCTTGCAAGGCTTATAGTGATGAGTATTACCGAGAGGGCCCAGAGATACCTCTCCGAAACACGGAGTGACAAATCCTAATCTCGATCTATGCCAACCCAACAAACACCTTTGGAGACACCTTTAGAGCACCTTTATAATCACCCATTTATATTGTGACATTTGGTAGCACACAAAGTGTTCCTCCGGTATTCGGGAGTTGCATAATCTCATAGTGTGAGGAACTTGTATAAGTCATGAAGAAAGCAGTAGCAAAGAAACTGTAACGAACATAATGCTAAGCTTACGGATGGGTCATGTCCATCACATCATTCTCCTAATGATGTGATACCGTTTATTAAATGACAACACATGTCAATTGTTAGGAAACATAACCATCTTTGATAAACGAGCTAGTCAAGTAGAGGCATACTAGGGACAATATGTTTTTCTATGTATTCACACATGTACTAAGTTTCTGGTTAATACAATTCTACCATGAATAATAAACATTTTTCATGAAATAAGGAAATAAATAATAACTTTATTATTGCCTCTCGGGCATATTTCCTTCAGTCTCCCACTTGCACTAGAGTCAATAATCTAGATTACATAGTAATGATTTTAACACCCATGGAGCATTAGTGTTGATCATATTTTGCACGTGGAAGAGGCTTAGTCAACGGGTCTGCAACATTCAGATCCGTATGTATCTTGCAAATCTCTATGTACCCCTCCGACACTTGATGATGGATGGAATTGAAGCATCTCTTGATGTGCTTGGTTCTCTTGTGAAATCTGGATTCTTTTGCCAAGGCAATTGCACCAGTATTGTCACAAAAGATTTCCATTGTACCCGATGCACTAGGTATGACACATAGATCGGATATGAACTCCTTCATCCAAACTCCTTCATTTGTTGCTTCTGAAGCATCAATGTACTCCGCTTTGCTTGGAACTGCACCAACTGACAACTCCTCCATTCAATAAAAATACGTATCCGGTTTGCGACTTAGAGTCATCCAAATCAGTGTCAAAGCTTGCATCGACGTAACCGTTTACGACGAGCTCTTTATCACCTCCATAAACGAGAAACATATCCTTATTTCTTTTCAGGTATTTCAGGATGTTCTTGACTGTTGTCCAGTGCTCCACTCCGGGATTACTTTGGTACCTCCCTGCTATGCTTATCGAAGGCACCAATCTGTAGTTGATAGTTAAGGTCACGCTATTAATACTTGGGCTGATATCATCAACCGTGCTAACCTTGGTATGGAAGTAATGCACGAACGTAATGCTCACAACTTCCCTCTAGACTTAGCTGCTGTTGAAGTTCCATCTATTAATGGATAAGGTTTTTCTGCTAACATATTAGAATTTTTGAAGAAAGAAAAGACAGAAATACCCAATATCTTGCTAGAACAAGATATTGGGTATTTCTGTCTTTATTTTGAATCACAACATTGCATACATGATAGAACCTATGGCTGAAGTATAGGGAATGACTTTCATTATCTCTCTATCTTCTGTAGTGGTCGGGCATTGAGTCTGACTCAACTTCACACCTTGAAACACAGGCAAGAACCCTTTCTTTGACTGATCCATTTTGAACTTCTTCAAAACTTTATCAAGGTATGTGCTTTGTGAAAGTCCAATTAAGCGTCTTTATCTATCTCTATAGATCTTGATGCCCAATATGTAAGCAGCTTCTTCGAGATCGTTCATAGAAAAAATCTTATTCAGGTATCCCTTTATGCTATCCAGAAATTCTATATCATTTCAGGTCAACAATATGTCATCCACATATAATATCAGAAATGCTACAGAGCTCCCACTCACTTTCTTGTAAATACAGGCTTCTCTAGAAGTCTATATAAAACCATATGCTTTGATCACACTATCAAAACATTTATTCCAACTCCGAGAGGCTTGCATCAGTCCATAAATGGATCTCTCGAGCTTGCACACCTTGTTAGCATCCTTTGGATCGACAAAACCTTCTGGTTGCATCATATACAACTCTTCTTCCAGAAATCAATTCAGAAATGCAATTTTGACATCCATTTGCCAAATTTCATAATCATAAAATGCAGCAATTCATAACATGATTCGGACAGACTTAAGCATCGCTACGGGTGAGAAAGTCTCATCGTAGTTAACTCCTTGAACTTGTCGAAAACCTTCCGCAACAAGTCGAGCTTTATAAACAGTAACATTACCGTCTGCGTCAATCTTCTTCTTAAAGATCCATTTGTTTTCTATGGCTTGCCGATCATCGGGCAAGTCCACCAAAGTCCACACTTTGTTCTCATACATGGATCCCATCTCAGATTTCATGGCCTCAAGCCATTTCACGGAATCTGGGCTCATCATCGCTTCCTCATAGTTCGTAGGTTCATCATGGTCTAGTAACATGACTTCCAGAACAGGATTACCGTATCACTCTGGTGCGGATCTTACTCTGGAAGACCTACGAGGTTTGGTAGTAACTTGATCTGAAGTTTCATGATCATCATCATTAACTTCCTCACTAATTGGTGTAGGAATCACTGGAACTGATTTCTGCGATGAACTACTTTCCAATAAGGGAGAAAGTACAATTACCTCATCAAGTTCTACTTTCCTCTCACTCACTTCTTTCGAGAGAAACTCCTTCTCTAGAAAGGATCCATTCTTAGCACTAAAGATTTTGCCTTCGGATCTGTGATAGAAGGTGTACCCAACAGTTTCCTTTGGGTATCCTATGAAGATGCACTTCTGCGATTTGGGTTCGAGTTTATCAGGTTGAAGCTTTTTTACATAAGCATCGCAGTCCCAAACTTTAAGAAATGACAACTTTGGTTTCTTGCCAAACCATAGTTCATAAGGCGTCATCTCAACGGATTTTGATGGTGCCCTATGTAAAGTGAATGCAGCCATCTCTAAAGCATAACCCCAAAACGATAGCGGTAAATCAGTAAGAGACATCATAGACCGCACCATATCTAATAAAGTTGGTTATGACATTCGGACACACCATTTCGTTGTGGTGTTCCAGGTGGCATTAGTTGTGAAACTATCCCATGTTGTTTCAAATGAAGACCAATCTCGTAACTCAAATATTCTCCTCCACGATCAGATCGTAGAAACTTTATTTTCTTGTTGCGATGATTTTCCACTTCACTCTAAAATTCTTTGAACTTTTCAAATGTTTCAGACTTATGCTTCATTAAGTAGATATAACCATATCTGCTCAAATTATCTGTGAAGGTAAGAAATAACGATACGCACGAGCCTCAACACTCATTGGGGCACATACCTCGGTATGTATTATTTCCAATAAGTCAGTAGCTCGTTCCATTGTTCCGGAGAACAGAGTTTTAGTCATCTTGCCCATGAGGCACGGTTCGCAAGAACCAAGTGATTCATAATCAAGTGGTTCAAAAAGTCCATCAGCATGGAGTTTCTTCATGCGCTTTACACCGATATGACCCAAACGGCAGTGCCACAAATAAGTTGCACTATCATTATCAACTTTGCATATTTTGGCTTCAATACTATGAATATTTGTATCATCACTATCGAGATTCAACAAAAATAAACCACTCATCAAGGGTGCATGACCATAAAAGATATTACTCATATAAATAGAACAACCATTATTCTCCGATTTAAATGAATAACCATCTCAGATCAAATATGATACAGATATAATGTTCATGCTCAACACTGGCACCAAATAACAATTATTCAGGTCTAAAACTAATCCCAATGGTAGATGTAGAGGTAGTGTGCCGACGGCGATCATATCGACCTTGGAACCATTTCTCCCGCGCATTGTCACCTCGTCCTTAGCCAATCTTTGTTTAATCCCTAGCCCCTGTTTTGAGTTGCAAATATGAGCAACAGAACTAGTATCAAATACCTAGGCGCTACGACGAGCATTAATAAGGTACATATCAATAACATGTATATCAAATATACCTTTCACTTTGCCATCCTTCTTATCTGCCAAACACTTGGGGCAGTTCCGCTTCCAGTGACCAGTCCCTTTGCAGGAGAAGCACTCAGTTTCAGGCTTAGGTCCAGATTGGGTTTCTTCTCTTGAGCAGCAACCTTTTTGTCGTTCTTCTTGAAGTTCCCCTTCTTCCCTTTACCCTTTTTCTTAAAACTAGTGGTCTTGTTGACCATCAACACTTGATGCTCCTTTTTGATTTCTACCTCCGCAGCATTTAGCATCGCAAAGAGCTCGGGAATAGTCTTGTTCATCCCTTGCATATTATAGTTCATCACGAAGCCTTCATAGCTTGGTGGCAGTGATTGAAGAACTCTATCAATGACACTATCATTAGGAAGATTAACTCCAAGCTGACTCAAGTGGTTATGGTACCCAGACATTCTGGGTATGTGTTCAATGACAGAACTATTCTCCTCCATTTTGCAGCTGTAGAACTTGTTGGAGACTTCATATCTCTCAACTCGGGCATTTGCTTGAAATATTAACTTCAACTCTTGGAACATCTCATATGCTCCATGACGTTCAAAACGTCTTTGAAGTCCCGATTCTAAGCCGTAGAGCATGGCACACTGAACTATCGAGTAGTCATCAACACGCGTCTGCCAGACATTCACAATGTCTGCAGTTGCGAGTGCGGGTGGTACACCTAATGGTGCTTCCAGGACATAATTCTTATGTGCAGCAATGAGGATAATCCTCAAGTTACGGACCCAGTTCGTGTAGTTGCTACCATCATCTTTCAACTTAGCTTTCTCTAGGAACGCATTAAAATTCAAAGGAACGGTAGCACGTGCCATTGATCTACAATAACATAGATATGCAAAATAACTATCAGGACTAAGTTCATGATAAATTAAAGTTCAATTAATCATATTACTTAAGAACTACCACTTTAGATAGACATCCCTCTAGTCATCTAAGTGATCACGTGATCCAAATGAACTAAACCATGTCCGATCATCACATGAGATGGAGTAGTTTTCAGTGGTGAACATCACTATGTTGATCATATCTACTATATGATTCACGTTCGTCCTTTCGGTCTCAGTGTTCCGAGGCCATATCTGCATATGCTAGGCTCGTCAAGTTTAACCCAAATATTCTACCTGTGCAAAACTGGCTTGCACCCGTTGTATGTGAACGTAGAGCTTATCGCACCCGATCATCACGTGGTGTCTCAGCACGACGAACTGTAGCAACGGTGCATACTCAGGGAGAACACTTATACCTTGAAATTTAGTAAGGGACCATCTTATAATGCTACTGTTGTACTAAGCAAAATAAGATGCATAAAAGATAAACATCACATGCAATCAAAATATGTGACATGATATCCATCACCGAAGCATCGTCATGATCTCCATCGTCCCCGGCGCAACACCTTGATCTCCATCGTAGCATCGTTGTCGTCTCGCCAACTATTGTTACTATGACTATCGCTACCGCTTAGTGATAAAGTAAAACAATTACATGGTGATTGCATTGCATACAATAAAGCGACAACCAAATGGCTCCACCCAATTGCCGATAACTTTGTTACAAAACATGATCATCTCATACAACAATTTATATCACATCATGTCTTGACCATATCACATCACAGCAAGCCCTGCAAAAACAAGTTAGACGTCCTCTACTTTGTTGTTGCAAGTTTTACGTGACTGCTACCGGCTTCTAGCAAGAACCGTTCTTACCTACGCATCAAAACCACAACGATTTTTCGTCAAGTGTGTTGTTTTAACCTTCAACAAGGACCGGGCGTAGCCACACTCGATTCAACTAAAGTTGGAGAAACAGACACCCTTCAGCCACCTATGTGCATAAGCACGTTGGTAGAACCAGTCTCATGAACACGGTCATGTAATGTCGGTCCGGGCTGCTTCATCCAACAATACCGCCGAATCAAAGTATGACATGTTGGTAAGCAGTATGACTATTATCGCCCACAACTCTTTGTGTTCTACTCGTGCATATAACATCTACGCATAGACCTGGCTTGGATGCAACTGTTGGGGAACGCGATAATTTCAAAAAAAATCCTACGATCACGCAAGATCTATCTAGGTGATGCATAACAACGAGAGGGGAGAGTGTGTCCATGTACCCTCGTAGACCGAAAGCGAAAGCGTTAAGTAACGCAGTTGATGTAGTCGAACGTCTTCGCGATCCAACCGATCAAGAACCGAACGCACGACACCTCCGCTATCTGCACATGTTCAGCTCAGTGACGTCCCTCAAACTATAGATCCAGCTGAGGCCGAGGGAGAGTTCCATCAGCACGATGGCGTGGTGATGGTGATGATGAAGTTACCATGCATGGCTTCGCCTAAGCACTACAACGATATGATCGATGTGGAAAACTGTCGAGGGGGGCACCGCACACGGCTAAAAGATCAACGTGTGTGCCTATGGGGTGCCCCCCTCCTCTGTATATAAAGGAGGGAGGGAGGAGGAGGGCGGCCAAGTGGTGGCATGCCCAAGGGGGGAAGTCCTACTCCAAGTAGGAATTGCCCCCCCCCCCTTTTCCTATTCCCACGAGGAGAAGGGTGGAAGGAGGAGGAGGAGAGAAGGAAGGAGGGGGGCGCCGCCCCTCCCCTTGTCCAATTCGTACTAGGGCAAGGGGGGGTGCGCGCCACCTCCTGGCGGGCCCTCTCTCTTCTCCACTAAGGCCCATGAGGCCCAATAGCTTCCCGGGAGGGGGGGTGGTTCGGGTAACCCCCGGTACTCCGGTTTTATCCGAAACTTTTCTGGAACACTTCCGGTGTCCGAACATAGCCGTCCAATATATCAATCTTTATGTATCGATCATTTCGAGACTCCTCGTCATGTCCTTGATCACATTCGGGACTCCAAACAACCTTCGCTACATCAAATCACATAAACTCATAATACCAATCGTCATCGAACGTTAAGCGTGCGGACCCTACGGGTTCGAGAACTATGTAGACATGACCGAGACACGTCTCCAGTCAATAACCAATAGCGGAACCTGGATGCTCATATTGGTTCCTACATATTATACGAAGATCTTTATCGATCGAACCGCATAACAACATATGTTGTTCCCTTTGTCATCGGTATGTTACTTGCCCGAGATTCGATCGTCGGTATCATCATACCTAGTTCAATCTCGTTACCGACAAGTCTCTTTACTCATTCCGTAATACTTCATCCCGCAAGTAACTCATTAGTCACAATGCTTGCAAAGGCTTATAGTGATGAGTATTACCGAGAGGGCCCAGAGATACCTCTCCGAAACACGAAGTGTCAAATCCTAATCTCGATCTATGCCAACCCAACAAACACCTTAGGAGACACCTGTAGAGCAACTTTATAATCACCCATTTACGTTGTGACGTTTGGTAGCACACAAAGTGTTCCTCTGGTATTCAGGAGTTGCATAATCTCATAGTCTGAGGAGCTTTTATAAGTCATGAAGAAAGCAATAGCAAAGAAACTGTAATAATCATAATGCTAAGTTAACGTGTGGGTCATGTCCATCACATCATTCTCCTAATGATGTGATCCCGTTCATTAAATGACGACACATGTCTATGGTTAGGAAACATAACCATCTTTGATAAACGAGCTAGTCAACTAGAGGCATACTAGGGACAATATGTTTTGTCTATGTATTCACACATGTACTAAGTTTCCGGTTAATACAATTCTAGCATGAATAATAAACATTTATCATGAATAAGGAAATAAATAATAACTTTATTATTGCCTCTAGGGCATATTTCATTCACGGATGAGGTTGTCTTCTCTCATTTTTTATTCTTTTTCACTCAATGGTTTCTTCGAATTTGTCGACCAAAAATTCTCTGAACCACAAGGGTCTTGAAAAACTTGGTTGATTATGACTGGTTTGTATCACAATATGCTAAACATACAAAATTGAACCATTGGATCTCGTCTCACGCGATAACACCCGATGATTGGATCTACCACCAGGGCATGTCTACCCGGGTGGGGGATGTTCTTGATGTGGTCGTTGATGTTGAACGTCACCGTTTCGTCTGACCACGCAAGAAGCTCGTTGTTTGTTGGTTCCGCCATATGGATAGCGCGACACTAAGTTTTTGGTTCCAGCGTGTTTCTTTGATATGTCCATCTTGCATCATGTTTTCTTACTGTTATTTATGATGTTTTTATGCATAATAATGCTTTTTGGAGTAATTCTAATGCCTTTTCTCTCATAATGTGCATGGTACACACAAAGAGGGAGAATTCCGGTAGCTGAAAATCTGGACCTGGAAAAGCTACGCCAGGCCACCTATTCTGCACAACTCCAAACAAGCTGAAACTTCACGAGGATTTTTTATGGAATAAATGAGAAATACTGGAGAAAATAAGTACCATAGGGGGCCACCCTAGTGAGCACAACATACCAGGGCGCGCCTGGGCCCCCAGGCGTGCCCTGGTGGGTTGTGCTCATCCAGGGCCACCTCTGGTGCCCATCTTCTGGTATATAAGTCAATTTTGCCTAGATACAAATAAGGAGAGGAATTTCGAGACAGAGCGCCACCATCTCGAGGCGGAACTTGGGCAGGAGCACTTTTGCCCTCCAGTGGAGCGATTCCGTCGGGGGAACTTCCCTCCCGAAGGGGGAAATCATTGTCATCATCATCACCAACAACTCTCCCATCTTGGGGAGGGCAATCTCCGTCGGCATCTTCAACAACACCATCTCATCTCAAACCCTAGTTCATCTCTAGTGTTCAGTCTTGTTACTGGAACTATAGATTGGTACTTGTGATTGACTAGTAATGTTGATTACATCTTGTAGTTTATTATTGTATGGTTTTTTCAGTGGAACAATATATGTTCAGATCCATTATGCTATTTAATACCCCTGTGAACTTGATATGTGTTCGATATTTTGATAGTATGTATGCTGTGATTCCCTTAGTGGTGTCATGTGAATGTAGACTACATGACACTTCACCATATTTGGGCCTAAGGGAATGCATTGTGGAGTAGTAAATAGATGATGGGTTGCGAGAGTGACAGAAGCTTAAACCCCAGTTTATGCCATATCCCGTAAGGGAGCGATTGGATCCAAAAGTTTAATGCTTTGGTTCGAATTTATTCTTAATACTTGTCTCATAGTTGCGGATGCTTGCAGGAGGGTTAATCATAAGTATGAGGCTTGTTCAAGCAAGAACAACACCTAAGCGCCGTTCCACCCACATATCAAATTATCAAAGTAGCGAACACAAATCATACCAACATGATGGAACTGACTAGATGAAATTCCCGTGCACCCTCAAGAACACTTTGCTTACTATAGGAGACCGTTCTGGCCTATACTTTGGCTCAAAAGGATTGGGCTACCTTGCTGCACTTTTGTTACTACTATCATTACTTGCACTTACAAAATATCTTGCTATCAAACTACTCTGTTACTTACAATTTCAGCACTTGCAGACATTACCTTGCTGAAAACCACTTCTTATTTCCTTCAGCTCCTCGTTGGGTTCAACACTCTTATCGAAAAGAGCTACAATTGATCCCCTATACTTGTGGGTCATCAAGGCTATTTTCTGGCGCCGTTGCCGGGGAGTGAAGCGCCTTTGGTAAGTGGAATTTGGTAAGGAAACATTTATATAGTGTGCTGAAATTTACGGTCACTTGTTACTATGGAAAACAATCCTTTGAGGTGTTTGTTCGGGGTATCTTCACCTCGACCGGAACCACAATTAGCTACCCCTCAACCTACTGCACCTACTGAAAATATTGAATATGAAATTCCTTCAGGTATGATAGAACAACTGCTAGCTAATCCTTATGCAGGAGATGGAACCAAACATCCTGATATGCACTTGATCTATGTGGAACAAATTTGTGGATTGTTTAAGCTTGCAGGTTTACCCGAAGATGAAGTTTTGAAAAAGTTTTTCCCTTTATATTTTAAGGGAAATCATTGGCATGGTATAGGCTATGCGATGATATTGGATCTTGGAATTGTAATTGATTGAAATTGGAGTTCCACCAAAAAAATTATCCCATGCATCTAATCATTGTGATCGAAATTACATATATAATTTTTGGCCTCGTGAACGAGAAAGTATCGCTCTAGCTTGGGGGAGGCTGAAGTCAATGTTATATTCATGCCCCAATCATGAGCTCTTAGGAGAAATTATTATTCATAATTTTTATGTTCGGCTTTCTCGTGATAATCAATCCATGCTCGATACTTCTTGTACTGGTTCTTTCAAGAAGAAGACTATTGAATTCCAGTGGGATCTTTTAGAAAGAATTAAACGCAACTCTGAAGATTGGGAACTCAACGAAAGTAAAGAGTTAGGTATTAAGCTTAAGTATGATTGTGTTAAGTCTTTTATGAATACCTATGCTTTCCAAAAGTTTAGCACTAAATATGGACTTGACTCTAAGATAGTAGCCTCCTTTTGTGAATCATTTGCTACTCATGTTGATCTCCCTAAATAGAAGTGGTTTAAATATCACCCACCTATTAAAGAAGAAATTAAAGAACTAGTACTAGCTAAAGAGGAAACTATACTCTATAATGCTGATCCAGTTGTTCCTATTGCTTATATTGAGAAACCGCCTTTCTTTGTTAGGATAAAGGAAATGCTACAGTTTTAGCTGTGGTCAACAAAAGTTATATTAGACCACCTAAACTTGATGAAGAAATTAAAGTAGAACCTAGCATTTCTATGGTTAAATATCTCTTGGAAGAAAATGTAGATGGGCATGTTATTTACTTCTATGAAGAAGCTGCTAGAATTGACAAACCTGATAAAAAGGATAAACACGGATCTGTTATTTGCATTCCTGTTGTCTCGGTTAAAATAGGGGATCACGTTACCATGGTTTATGTGACATAGGTGCTAGCGTGAGTTCTATCCCCTACTCCTTATATCAAGAAAGTATGATTGACATAGCACCCGCAGAGATAGAAGACATAGATGTTACTATTAAACTTGTCAATAGAGATACTATATCACCAATTGGGATTGTTAGAGATGTTGAAGTCTTGTATGGGAAAATAAAATATCCTACTGATTTTCTTGTTCTTGTTTCCCCACAAGATGACTTTTATCCCATTATCTTTGGTAGACCTTTCTTGAACACCGTTAATGCTAGAATTGATTGTGAGAAACAAACTGTCGGTGTTAGTTTTGGTGATGTGTCTCATGAGTTTAATTTTTCAAGTTTAGTAGAAAGCTTCATGAAATAGAATTGCCTAGTAAGGATGAAATAATTCGTCTTGCTTCTATTGTTGTGCCTCCTACTGATCCACTAGAACAATATTTGCTATACCATGAAAATGATTTACATATGCATGAAATAAATGAAATAGATGATATCTTCTTTGAACAACGTCCTCTACATAAACACAATTTGCCTATTGAAACTCTAGGAGGTCCTTCTCCACCTAAAGGTGATCATGTGTTTGAATTAAAACAATTGCCAGACACTTTGAAGTATGCTTATCTTGATAAAAAAGAAGATACATCTTGTTATTATCAGTGCTAACCTTTCAGAACATGAAGAAGAAAGATTATTGAAAATTCTGAAGAAGCACCGAGCTGCTATTGGATATACTCTTGATGATCTTAAGGGCATTAATCCCACTCTCTATCAGCACAAGATTAATATGGAACATGATGCTAAACCCGTTGTTGATCACCAACGATGGTTGAATCCTAAGATGAAAGAAGTGGTAAGAAATGAAATACTAAAGCTTCTGGAAGCAAATATAATCTATCCCATAGCTGATAGTAGATGGGTAAGTCCAATTCACTGTGTCCCTAAAGGAGGTATTACTGGTGTTCCTAATGATAAGAATGAACTTATTCCACAAAGAATTGTTACAGGCTATAGAATGGTAATGGATTTTAGAAAATTAAATAAAACAACTAGAAAAGATCATTACCCTGTGCCTTTTATTGATCAAATGTTAGAAAGATTATCTAAACACACACACACTTTTGCTTTCTTGATGGATACTCTGGTTTTTCACAAATACTTGTTTCTCAACATGATCAAGAAAAGACAACTTTCACTTGTCGCTTTGGAACTTATGCTTATAGACGTATGCCTTTCGGTTTATGCAATGCACCTGCTACCTTTCAAAGATGTATGACTGCTATATTCTCTGATTTTTGTGAAAAGATTGTTGAAGTTTTCATGGACGAATTCTCTGTTTATGGGAAGCCTTTTGATGATTGTCTAAGCAATCTTGATTGAGTTTTGCAGAGATGTGAACAAATAAATCTTGTCTTGAATTGGGAGAAGTGCCACCTTATGGTTAATGAAGGTATTGTCTTGGGTCAATAAAATTTCTGAAAGAGGTATTGAAGTGGACAAACCTAAGGTTGATGCAATTGACAAAATACCATGTCCTAAAGATATAAAAGGTATTCGTAGTTTCCTAGGTCATGTTGGTTTCTATAGGAAATTTATCAAAGACTTTTCTAAAATTTCTAGGCCCCTTACAAATGTTTTGCAAAAGGATGTTCCTTTTGTTTTTGATGATGATTGTTTTGAAGCCTTTGAAACACTCAAGAAAGCCTTAATTACTTCACCTATTTTTCAACCACCTGAATGTAACTTGCCTTTTGAAATTATGTGTGATGCTAGTGACTATGCTGTTGGTGTTGTTCTAGGAAAAAAGGTTGATAAGAAACTGAATGTCATTCATTATGCTAGTAAAACTCTAGACAGTTCTCAAAAGAATTATGCTACTACTGAAAAAGAATTTCTAGCAGTGGTGTTTGGTTGTGATAAATTTAGATCTTACATTGTTGACTCTAAAGTTATCGTTCACACCGACCATGCTGCTATTAAATATCTTATGGAAAAGAAAGATGCTAAACCTAGACTTATTCGATGGGTTCTCTTGCTACAAGAATTTGATTTACATATTACTGATAGAAAAGAAGCTGAGAACCATGTAGCTGATAACTTGTCTAGGCTTGAAAATGTGCTTGATGACCCACTACCTATTGATGATAGTTTTCTTGACGAGCAGTTAGCTACAATAAATGTTTATAATAACACTCCTTGGTATGCTGACTATGCTAATTACATTGTTGCTAAATATTTTCCACCTAGCTTTACATACCAACAAAAGAAAAAATTCTTCTATGATTTAAGACATTACTTTTGGGATGACCCACATCTTTATAAAGAAGGTGTAGATGGTATTATTAGACATTGTGTACCTGAGCATGAACAGGGACAAATCCTACGGAAATGTGACTCCGAAGCATATGGAGGGCATCATGCTGGAGATAGAACTGCTCACAAGGTATTGCAGTCTGGGTTTTATTGGCCTACTCTTTTCAAGGATGCCTGTAAGTTCGCCTTATCTTGTGATGAATGCCAAAGAATAGGTAATATCGGTAAGCGTCAAGAAATTCCTATGAATTATTCACTTGTTGTTGAACTATTTGATGTTTGGGGATTTGATTGCATGGGACCTTTTCCTTTCTCTAATGGGTATGCACATATTTTGGTTGTTGTTGATTATGTTACTAAGTGGGTAGAAGCTATTCCAACCAGTAGTGCTGATCACAACACCTCTATTAAAATGCTTAAGGAAGTTATTTTCCCAAGGTTTGGAGTCCCTAGATATTTAATATCTGATGGTGGTTCAAACTTTATTTATGGTGCTTTCCGTAAAATGCTTGCCAAGTATTATGTTAACCATAGAATTGCATCACCGTATCATCCTTAGTCTAGTGGTCAAGTTGAACTTAGCAATAGGGAAATAAAATTAATTTTGCAAAAGACTGTCAATAGGTCCCGGGAGAATTGGTCTAAGAAATTAGATGATGAACTTTGGGCTTATGGAACAACATATAAAAATCCTATGGGTATGTCTCCGTATAAAATGGTTTATGGAAAAGTTTGTCATTTGCCTCTTGAATTAGAACAAAAAGCATATTGGGCAATCAAAGAACTCAACTCTGATTTCAAACTTTCCAGTTAAAAGAGGCTATTTGATATTAGTTCATTAGATGAATGGAGAACCTAGGCTTATGAAAATGCCAAGTAATCTAAAGAAAAAGTTAAAAGATGGCATGATAAAAGAATCCAAAAGCGTGAGTTTAAAGTTGGAGAATATGTTATTTTGTACAACTCTCGTTTCAGGTTGAGGAAAACTCCTCTCCAAATGGGAAGGACCCTATGTTATCGAGGAGGTTTATCGGTCTGGAGCTATCAAAATAAATAATGCCGAATGTACTAACCCGAAGGTTGTTAATGGGAAATGAATAAAACATTATATCTCAGGTACGCCAATTAATGTTGAAAGCAATATTATCCAAACTTTGACACCGGAAGAACACATAAAAGAGTCCTTCCGGAGCACTCCAGAATCTTGAAAATAAGGAGGTATGTGATGCGGTAAGTAAAAGGACTCCGAAAAATCTGCAAAAATATTTTTTTGTCAGTTTTGGAATATTTAGAAAATTAGGAAAATAAGAAATTTCCAGGAAGCGTACCCTGGTGGGCACAAGACACCAGGGTGCGCCTGGCTTGCCAGGTGCGCCCAGGTGTGTTGTGCCCACCTCGGTACCTTCCGGACTCCGTTTTTCTTCTGTTTGCTTGTTTCCCAAGATAAAAAAATCTTTTTATACCCCCCGAACCTGTTGACCACCGTATTGCGGAGAAATCTTATGTTTTCTTTTGCATGTTGTTTTCTGTCAGATCCCATCTACCATGTCCGCTCCAACCTCCTCAAAGGACAAGTTCTTCAAGAATGTCATCAACCCATATTTGCGGGAGGTGGTGCAGCACCCTCAGGTCATCCAGATGCATGAGGGGGTGTTTCACCTCCGCGATGTACCAGGTCCTAAGGGGACAGGAACCATGGAGGCCAGGCTTGAAGCTATGGAGCAAGTGGTCTTGCGATGCAAGGGGATGGTAGAGCGTGGACTAAATGCCAATCACCTGATGATTACGGACCTTACCCGTGATCTCAAGGTGGATGGCAAGTCCATGAAGGACATCGTCTTCACCCTCAACGAGCAAATCAACTTCCTCCAAAGCTAGATCTATGATCTTCAAAACCAAGTCTTTGAATATGAGGCGAGGTTTAAAGGTATGAGTTTGGTTGCCAGTTGCAGGACCCATGAGACTCATTCTTCCTCTTACGATGGTGGACCTCTGCCATGGAAACCCGAGGACAAGATCGCATCTACGTCATCACCACCACTTTCTTCTTCATCACCAAAAGAAAATTGAGTATCGGGTATGGGCACTCCCCTTGGCTTCCGCCAAGCTTGGGGGAGGTGCCCCGGTATCGTCTCACCCCACTATCTTTTTCCTTTACTTATTTTAGTTTGATCCATAGTTATCTTTTGCTCTAGATGAATAAAAGTTTAGTTCGATCCTTTCTTTTCGGGAGTTTGCTTAGTGATCTATCCTTGTAATCGTGTGCGAGATATATAATAAAGCTTAGTTTGAGTTTTTGCTTTCTTTACCTTCATCTTGCAATAAAAAGAAAGGAAATAAATAAAAGGAAAGTAAATGAATCAAGAAGATCATATGCTAATCTTACGGTAGGTGATGACACCACATAAGGAAAAGTATAAGTAGAAAAATTTATTAGAGATTGACAGACATAGCATTAGTCGACGATGCAACTCATCAAAGAATGACTAACGGAAGAGAAGATTCACATATAAATACACTATCCTAGAAACCTTTTGTGATTGTGAGCCCCCATCAAAATATTATATACCAAAATTGTTGGCATTGGACAAGGAAGACAACTTAATGATTTATGTTTGTTAATATTCACATAGAAGTCATATTGTCATAGATCCTTTAACATGTGGTGCTTTCCCCCTATCTTTGCTAGCCAAAAATTCCGCACCAAGTAGAGATACTACTTGTGCATCCAAAAACCCTTAAACCCAAATCTTATTTTCAAGAGTCCACCATACCTACCTAGGGATTGAACAAGATCCCTCAAGTAAGTTGTCATCGGTGCAATAAGGCAATGAAAATTGCTTCTAAAAGTGTGAGTTCATTTAGTGTAAGAGAAAATTGAGCGTTGTACGAACTTGTGATGGTGAAAAATAAAAGCGACAGACTGCATAATAAAGGTTGCCATCACAAGGGGCAATACAACATGACGTTCTTTTGCATTAAGGGGTTGAGCATACAAAAGAATAAGCGCATGGCAACCTCTGCTTCCTTCTGCGAAGGGCCTATCTTTTATTTTTTATGTATTTACTTTTATGCAAAGAGTCAAAGTTTTCTCTCTGTTCCTTTTTATTTTTCTCCTTTAGCAAGCATCATATGGTGAGGAAAGATCTAGGCACATATGTATAGTTGAATATCGGTAGCATGATTTATTATTGTTGACATTACCCTTGAGGTGAGTGCGTTGGGAGGCGAAACTATAAGCCCGTATCTTTCTATGTGTCCGGTTGAAAGATTTTGCTCATGTGTATGCGGCGAGTGTTAGAAATCATAGAAGACTATATGATGGTTGAGTATGTGGACTAGCCTAAAGGTTCTGATACGTGACGCTTCCTGAAAAGATGATGAATTGTAGTCGCAAAGTTGACGGAGAACATAGTTTGTTGGTTTCTAATATAGTTTATGCTTTATACTTCGATAGTGTGATGAATTGTTACTTATTCATGAGAAGTCTATGATAAAAGTTCTATGAGAAAAGTTCTATGTTTAAGTATGTTGCTGTTATTATAATTCACATGATGCTTCTATGTCCGTATTTTGTTTTTATCGACACCTCTCTCTCTAAGCATGTGGACATGTTCTTCGATTTTGATTTTCGCTTGAGGACAAGCGACGTTTAAGCTTGGAGGAGTTGATACGTCCATTTTGCATCATGTTTTCTTACTATTATTTATGATGTTTTTATGCATAATAATGCTTTTTGGAGTAATTCTAATTCATTTTCTCTCATAATATACAAGGTACACATAAAGAGGGAGAATTTTGGCAGCTGGAAATCTGGCCCTGGAAAAGCTACATTAGGCCACCTATTATGCACAACTCCAAACAAGCTGAAACTTCACAAGGATTTTTTATGGAATAAATGAGAAATACTAGAGCAAATAAGTACCGGAGGGGGCCACCCAGGTGAGCACAAGACACACCAGGGCGCGCCTAGGGGCCCAGGCACGCCCTGGTGGGTTGTGCTCATCCAGGGCCACCTCTGGTGCCCATCTTCTGGTATGTAAGTTACTTTGACCTAGTGTCAGGGATATACCCCGCGGTATGACCCGGCCGGATATATGACCCGGACGGACTTGATGTTTCATGGGTAACCGCCAGAGGATTGGCGACTCACGTGTCTGGCGGTTCACTAGTGTGATGGCTCACGAGCCTGAAGACTCATGGGTGACCCGACGGATGCTTCAGATGGACGACAAGGCCCAAGGCCCAGTATGCCGGTTCATATAAAGGTGGGGCGGCTTAAGAGGAAAGGGATGACGAATATTTCCTTTACGAGGAAGCAAGACCCGGACTTGTAGTCAACTTGTAAGAAAAGATAGACTAGTCCTAGTCCTACTAGGACTCCACATGTAACCCGCCCCTCTAACTTATATAAGGAGGGGCAGGGCTCCCCAAAGAGGGGGCAAGCAACAAGAAACAATATCTAGGGCTTGACACAAGGAGGAGAGCCGGCTTACGGCTCCCTCATGATCATAATGAGACCTAGCCACAAACAGCATGTAGGGTTATTACTGGATGATGTTTCCCGGGGCCCGAAGCTGTCTAAATCCTCGTCTTGTGTGTTGCGTTTCTCGATTCCGCTCAACCCCTTGAAGCTACCACATAGATGCGTTGGCCTCGCGACTAAGTCCTTACATTAGGACATCTGCCGTGACAATTCTACGACACCTAGAAAAAAAGGAGAGGACTTTCGGGACGGAGCGTCGTTGTCTCGAGGTGGAACTTGGGCAGGAGCACTTTTACCCTCGGCCGAGCGATTCCACCGGGGGAACTTCCCTCCCGGAGGGGGAAATCATCCTCATCGTCATCACCAACAACTTCCCATCTTGGGGAGGGTAATCTTCATCAATATCTTCAACAACACCATCTCATCTCAAACCCTAGTTCATCTCTAGTGTTCAATCTTGTTACCGAAACTATAGATTGGTACTTGTGGGTGACTAGTAGTGTTGATTACATCTTGTAGTTGAATACTATATGGTTTATTCGGTGGAAGATTATATGTTCAGATCCATTATGCTATTTAATACCCCTCTGATCTTGAGCATGATTGTCATTTGTGAGTAGTTACTTTGTTCTTGAGGTCACGGGAGAAATCATGTTGCAAGTAATCATGTGAACTTGATATGTGTTTGATATTTTGATAGTATGTATGTTGTGATTCCCTTAGTGGTGTCATGTGAACGTCGACCACATGACACTTCACCATATTTGGGCCTAAGGGAATGCATTGTGTAGTAGTAATTACATGATGGGTTGCGAGAGTGACAAAAGCTTAAACCCCAGTTTATGCGCTATTCCGTAAGGGACCGATTGGATCCAATAGTTTAATGCTATGGTTAGAATTTATTCTTAATACTTTTCTCATAGTTGCCGGTGCTTGCGGGAGGGTTAATCATAAGTAGTAGGCTTGTTCAAGTAAGAACAACACCTAAGAACCGATCCAACCACATATCAAATTATCAATGTAGCGAACATAAATCGAACCAACATGATGAAAGTGACTAGATGAAATTCCCGTGCACCCTCAAGAACACTTTGCTTACTATAAGAGACCATTTTGGCCTCTCCTTTGCCTCAAAAGGATTGGGACAACCTTGCTGCACTTTTGTTACTACTATCATTACTTGCTCGTTACAAAGTATCTTGCTATCAAACTACTCTGTTACTTACAATTTCAGCACTTGCAGACATTACCTTGCTGAAAACAATTTGTCATTTCCTTCTGCTCCTTGTTGGATTAGACACTTTTACTTATCAAAAAGAGCTAGAATTGATCCCCTATACTTGTGGGTCATCATTCTGCCATTAGGAAAATCATGTAAAAGTGGGCTCGTGGGAGGGCTAGTGGGTTGAAGGAGTCCCAGTCTTCTCCCTACGGGCGGCAGCTCCCGCGTATCTCATTGCGATACAGTTCAAGCTAGGCGATCCTACCACGACTCCTTTCTCGTTGAAAAAGACAAACTCGATCGTCCCAAAACGCATGCAGTAGATGAACAACGGGGGCAAAACATCAAAGAGCTGCCCCGAGTCATCGACAGTCAGCATGAAAGAGCAGAACATGAATGCCTAGTGTGGCGTGAATTTGTTGGCCTCTTTTGGATCTCCACCCCGGGTTAGTTCTCTAACCAACGTCACCCGCGCCTGGCGCGCTAACTGACGGTGCAAAATACTGCCAGATCTCTAGGTAGGGTGGTTGGAAGTATCAGAATGGAGTTCACACGCACAAGTTACCCAAGTTCGGGCCTCCATAGAGTAATACGCTACTTCCTGTTTCTTCCTATTCATGATGATGGGATGCCTCATGCGAGAGGTTACAATGATGGAACTTAGGAGGCTAACGAGAGTTGCTATTCTGCGATTGGATGCCTCGAGGCCTTCCCTAACCTCCCCATATATAGGCGGAGAAGGTTAGGGTTTACTGCAAGATGCACGTAAGTCGGTTCTCCCATTGGCTGGGCCTTGCAACCCCTGCCCCGGGCTCCTTCCGGGTCCTCTTGATGGGCCACTCCTGGTGTATATCCTCGTCAGCACCACCAATGGTGCAAGTCTGGATGCACACCGAAAAGTACATACAAAACCGGCACCACTGCATACCACCAACCTGTCGAGAAACCTCACGCAATCCACTTTGCAAACTAGCTGATGGTCGAGCCTCCGCCGAGCCTCTGGCTATCAGCACATTAGAACGGGCCGAAAAACCCGCCAATGCACTGCCAAAGCCAGATGCCCGTCAACCAGGTGTCGTGGGAAACCACGTCCACCTATGGGACTCAAGGGCCCCTTGCTGGTT
>NC_057798.1:763636728-763639692 GCF_018294505.1 Triticum aestivum | reverse complement strand
GATGAGCGCGGGGCAGCACAACAGGGATCAGGCTGCCATGAGGTGTAAAACCCTACTCCTGCTTTGGTGGATTGATGGTGGAAAGATGGTGGTGGAGCGTGTACACTTGCCCGGTAGGGGCGGTAGTGGCTACATACGTATGGGGGTGTGAGTTGTCCAGCCTTCTAACCCTTTCTACGGTTGCCATGGGCCTCCTTTTATAAGTTAAGGCGTCACTACAATGGCAAAGTAGTCAATGCACTGATAAGATAGCAAACAGTGCTACCATACCTAACTCTGTAGGCTGATAGGGCGTATTAAATGCACCGCTCAATCTCACATCTTTGCTCGCCCGGCAAGCCTTGTCGGGCAATCTTGCCAGCTCCACACCTGATCGCTTGACATGTCGTAGGACGGGTGTCATCTGTAGGCATGTTCTATAGAAAGAGGCTGCCATGTGGCGAATGGTTGCCACTTAGTCACTTTGCGTCTTGACACCGCACTGATTGACGACGTGGGTCTTGACGGAGTAGTTGGCGAGGTGGTTTTGCCTCCGTAAGTCCCGGCAGGCCCTACCTGGACGTCTTGGACGTCTGCTTTCGGGGGTGATCACGCCGTTGTCGAGCTCGCCTGCTCGGCAAAGGACGCTTTTCTCCTGATGGTATCTTGCTTCTTTGGCTTGACTTTGGTCCTCTTGATCTGCATGCTAGTCCTTCGATGCTCTTGGTTTCACGTACTCTGACTTGGGTTGGTGGCTTAATTTATATGCATATAGGATAAGATATATATGCATATAGCAGTTGAACTGTTTGTATAAATTAAGAACGGCTGCTTAATTTATGAATGAATTCTATGCTTAATTACTGAATTTTAGTTGCAAAAATAAGATAGAGATAGTGATTTTTAGCTGCATATTTTGACAATTCGCAGTGTTACAAGGATTGACAAATGGCAATATTACTAGATCAACAAATGTCAATCTCTCCAGTTTGACAAATGGCAATATATCCCATATGACAAATGCAAATCTTACCAAATTGTCTGTACGTGGTTGCACACAGGTCATCCAAAAAAACTGTTTGTGTTGAAGGGAGGTAGAAATCATGCTTGCCAAATTTTCTCTTGGCTTAGCGCCGAAGTCTCGCTTTGCATATCTTATTCAATCTGAACTATTTGCGTTGAAGAGATGCACGAATCCTGCGCAGTGAATTTTCCCTTGGCTTAATGCAGAAGACCATAACTCTCACTTTGCATATAGGTGTTCCATTAAAACGTTTGCGATGAAGAGCTGCACAAATCCTGCTCGGCACATTTTCCCTTGGCTTACTGGGGAAGCTGTCAGTGTACATGTGGGTGTTCTATCTAAAACATTTGCGCTGTTAGAGTGGCAGGTAGTTGTTTTCAAAATTCCTTTGTTGACTGTTATTCGAGTGCGCCTTCTCTCAAAATGGACACAAAAATTACGACAACATGTTGGGTGCCATCCTATGATAACATGCCAAGTTTCATGAATTCCAGACGAGTTTTGGATTTACTAGAATTTAAAAATAAAGTATCTCAACGTTTTGCCGGCAGTCAATAGTGCCCTAGTGTTTGAAATTCATTCCCATTTCTTGCACGGGACCTAAGCATGCACCCAAGGACACAGATTTGATTTTTCAACCAATTTATATGCACTGGAGCATGTGCATGTAGTAAAAAAATCTTACCATCTTTCCTAAATAGATTTGACCGTAATTCAATACGAACACTACTGGTCGCACGTTTTGAGTACTAAGATTTTCATATTCAGGAAAATAATTTCTCTTGACACCATCAAGATCCTCAAGACATGAAATATAATGACTTATCTCCTCGTAGTTTAGTTCAGCCCCGGGACAGTGGACGGTCCTGTCTACCAAGCGCTGGACATGTTTGCTTGAATGGAAATAAGCTGTCAATAGAAATTAGTTGTCAACTATTTTTGAAAAAACTATATCTAAGACATAAATATGGTTGAGAAACTCACATAATGGTAGAACTAGAGGCGCCTGCACATCGACCCAAATGTCTCTATTACCTTCAATATCATCTTCGGGACGAATATCAAAGGTGATAAACATATCAGGCTCAAATGCATAAGCCTTGCATAATGTTTGCCAAGTTTTACATTCAAAATGGGTGTAGGTGTCTTGATTATATAATTTGACGTCGAAGGTATAACCATGCTCGGTCTTCAAGTAAACTCTCTTTACCTCCATAGTTTTGTTAGGACTAAAACCTATCTTATCCAAGAAAAAAATTCTTGCATGGCACGGGATAGCTAGTAGAATAGTGAAAATTTAAAATAATAAGTTGAAGCAAATGAAGCATATATAAGTCATGCTTAATTATGAAAAAAGACTTGTCATTGTCACTTACTGTATCCACTTTGAAGGTCACATCCAGCTTGATGCTGAAGCGCCTATCATCAACTAGGAAATTTTTGTCGCATAGGCCGAGTTGGTCTTCGCAGTTTTCGCACATAATGAAATTGTTTTCGTCGTCAGACGACATTTCCTATGTTCATAGGTGAAACATTAAACACTTATTAGTTATATTAATTCAACTGATTAAACTAGTTCTATTAATTCAACTAGCTAGTTCAACTAATTAATTCAACTAAGCACTTACTAAAAATATACCTAAATAAAGTAGCTCCTAATTCAACTAATTCAACTAACTAGTTCAACTAATTCAACTAAACTAGTTCTATTAAATTTCTTACTAAAAATAAAGTAGCTAGTTCTATATACTAAAATTTTAATTAGATGATCAAATCTCATATACCTAAATTTAACATATATCTAATTCATCTAACATTAATATAAATTCATCTATAACTAAAAGTATAAAAAACTAACCCATCTAACATTCTCTAATTTATATATAATCTAACATTTATAAATCTAACATTTTGACATTAAATATTTGTGTGTGTTTGTGTGCGTGCGTGTGTGTGCATGT
>NC_057798.1:763599793-763636306 GCF_018294505.1 Triticum aestivum | reverse complement strand
GACTGGGGCGGCGACGACGGCAACGGGGGCGGCGACGGTGGCGACGACGACGGCGACGGGGGCGGCGACGACGGCGACGGGGGTAGGGACGAGGGCGACGAACATATGAAGATGATAACTGAAATTTTTGTAAGTGCTGCTTTTATAGGGGAGGCCTTTAGTACTGGTTGGAGAAAGGAACCAGTACTAAAGGTCAAATTTGGCCAGGCCAAGCGGCGGGAAGCGACCCCCTTTAGTACCGGTTCGTGGCACCAACCGGTACTAAAGACCCGCCCTTTAGTACCGGTTGGAGCCAGGAACCGGTACTAAAGGGGGTGCACTCCAGTTCCGCGGTGCACAACGTTTAGTCCCACCTCGCCGAGTGAAGGGCAGCCGCACTGGTTTATAAACCCAGTCGCAGCTGCCCCTTTGAGCTCCTCTCTAATGCAGGCCTCTGGGCCTAACTTTGCCGCGCCGCCCTATGAGCCTGCTGGGCCTTATGGGCCTGCATAAGCACGCCCAAGGCCGAGCAGGCCCACTGGACATCGCTGAAATAATTTTTTTATATAGTTTTTTTTCTTTTGTGGTTTATATATTTTCTTCTATTTATTTTTGAGTAGCTTTTTGCTGTATTTAAATTTGAATAGTTTGAATTGTGCATCTGAACACAGAAAAAGTCCGGAGCTGTAATAAGTTATTAAAATATTGAATAGCCAGTGTAACAGATGAGTTTTCGTCCGAAAGCCTGATACTTTGAAAGAGATTGTCCAGTTTGTACACGAAGTGCATCAAGTTTTTGCTGTAACCCTCTCTAATTTTTTGCACATGCTATGCGGGTGAAATGATGATACCTTGCCAAGTTTCAACCTTTTCAGAGTTCATTTTGTAGTGCTTTTCAATTTCACGGTCATTTAGCTCTCAAAACAAATCAGTAAATGCATCAAAAATAGCAAATTATGTCAAAAAGGGAAAGTTGATGACGTGGATTTGAATTGTGCATTTGAACACAGAAAAATCCGGAGTTGTAATAAGTTATTAATATATTGAATAGCCGGTGTAACAAATGAGTTTTCGTCTGAAACCCTGATACTTCGAAAGAGATTGTCCAGTTTGTACACTCATCCAGTTTTTGCCGTAACCATCTCTACTTTTTTGCACATGCTATGCGGGTGAAATGACGATACCTTGCCAAGTTTTAACCTTTTCAGAGTTCATTTTGTAGTGCTTTTCAATTTCACGGTCATTTAGCTCTCAAAACAAATCAATAAATGCATCAAAAATAGGAAATAATGTCAGAAAGGGTTGAAAGTTGATGGCGTGGATTTGAATTGTGCATCTGAACGCAGAAAAAGTCCGAACTTGTAATAAGTTATTAAAATATTGAATAGCCGGTCTAACAGATGAGTTTTCGTCCGAAACTCTGATACTTCAAAAGAGATTGTCCGGCTTGTACACTAAGTGCATCCAATTTTTGCCGTAACCCTCTCTACTTTTTTGCACATGCTATGCGGGTGAAATGATGATACCTTGCCAAGTTTCAACCTTTTTAGAGTTCATTTTGTAGTTCTTTTCAATTTCATGGTCATTTAGCTTTCAAAACAAATCAGTAAATGCATCGAAAATAGCAAATAATGTCAGAAAGGGTTGAAAGTTGATGACGTGGATTTGAATTGTGCATCTGAACGCAGAAAAAGTCCGGAGTTGTAACAATTTATTAAAGTATTGAATAGCCAGTGTAACAGGTGAGTTTTCGTCCGAAACCCTGATACTTCGAAAGAGATTGTCCGGTTTGTACACGAAGTGCATCCAGTTTTTGCCATAACCCTCTCTACTTTTTTGCACATGCTATTGTGGTGAAATGATGATACCTTGCCAAGTTTCAACCTTTTTAGAGTTCATTTTGTAGTGCTTTTCAATTTCACGGTCATTTAGCTCTCAAAACAAATTAGTAAATGCATCAAAAATAGCAAATTATGTCAGAAAGGGTTGGAAGTTGATGACGTGGATTTGAATTGTGCATCTGAACGCAAAAAAATTCCAGAGTTCTATTAAGTTATTAAAATTGTGTAAACATGTAAAAATATACATAAAAATACATTGATCAGTACCGCCTTTCAGCCAAAACGTGCTACTGCTACAGAGAAATACATCAAAAATACATTGATCATCAATGATCTTTTTGTGTACAATCTGAATTGTCAATATGAGTCCTCACCGGTTTAGAAACCGGAGAAGACTCATATTGTGGCCACAAATTCTACACATAGAGTTCAATGAAGACCAAGTGGTTGTGATAGTTTGAGAAGTAACATATTTAAGGTGGTAAAAACTCTGTTAGCGAAGCGAGGTGGGACTAAAAAACCGCTGCAGAATGAATCAACTGGAGACCTCTAGTACCGGTTTGTGGCATGAACTGGTACTAAAGGTACTGGTGGGCCCCCAGCCTGAGCACAGCCTGCAACAGCCTCTTGAGTACCGGTTCGTGGCACGAACCGGTACTAAAGGTACCCACGAACCGGTACTAATGATCTCCGCCTCCCTAGCCGTTGGGACCGGCACTAATGATCAATTAGTGTCGATTTTGCTACAAACCGGGACTAGTGTGCTTCACATTAGGCCCTTTTTCTACTAGTATAAGCATGCAACCAAGGACACATATTTTAATTTCAACCAATTTATTTGCATTAGAGCATGTGCATTTAGTTCAAATTTGAGTTATGCACATAAATGCATTGAGAACTCAATTAATGCATAAGAAATGTGCTAACAAACCCCGAAAAATCCAAAATTTAACACAACACTCATGTTGTTCTATGTTGACACTAGAGAAAAAATTGAAATAGAGAAGAAGCAACGGCTATTGTTTTGTCCAGAAAGGTGAAACATTTCCTACCAAAACCATCAGGCTTGTTGTGAGAAGCTTATACCCAAACCTGCCCCAAATAGGACAAAAAATTTACCACGGCATGTCGGGTGCCATTCCATGATAGCATGCCATGTTTCATGAATTTCATATGAGATTTGGATTTACTAGAATTTAAAAACTAGGTATCTTTTTTTTGACCGTGAACTGAGGGGAAAACCCCCACAGCATATCAAAACTTTATTAAAGGCAGGCAACAGTTACAACAACACGATTACAAGAGGTAACTGAAAAGAAGAAAAGAAACAAAGAAACAAAGGGCAGAACTAAGGGGGCAAGAAGGAAATCCACTTGAGTAACTCATCCCTGTATCCAGACTTGATTCTATGCTGCATCAGAGTTATGTCATGCCTGAAAGCTCCTCTCCATTTGTTAAAACTTGCCCTTTCACCTCTGAACACTTTTGCATTCCTGATGATCCAAATATTCCAGCAGGCAATAAACACTACTTCAGTGAAAAAGGGCTTATTAAAACTTCTCCTTGCTTGGAAGACAAGGTCAGACATTGAGGTTCCAGACGACCAATCAATCTGCAAATAAGTCCAAACTCTGACACTGAAATTGCAGTTGAAGAAGAGATGGTCTCTGGTTTCTCGTACTTGCAGGGGGCATAGCCTGCAAGAAACACCATCATCCAGGTGCCAGTGTCTTCTATCAACCATATCCTTGGTGTTAAGTCTGTCCATGGTGAGCATCCATGCAAAAACCTTGATCTTGATAGTGCAAGAGGATTTCCAAATATAGCACAGCAGGTGGTTGAAAGTTTCAGTTTGAAAAACATGATTATAGAACAGCTTAGGTTTGTAGCCCTTGGGAGAACCCTGCCATAACCATACATCCTTGCTAGTGCCATCTCTGGTGTGGGAGGTCAACATATTTCTTATCAAGTTCAACTCATCAAAATCTTGGGCAGACAAAGGTAGATAAAAGTGTTGGTATAAGTCAACTGAGTTGAAGATGTCCTTAACAGAGATCCAGGGATCTTTGGCAAAAGAGAATAGTCTAGGGAATCTAGACTGTAAGGTAGAAACTTCAGAGCCAAGGTTCCAGTTATCAGACCAAAAAAGAGCAGTGTCCCCTGCATTGACTTGCACCCAGGAGCAGTCCCTAAAGTTCTGCAAAACGTTGCAAATATCCTTCCACCAAAAGGAGCCACAAGCAGTTGTTCCCTGGGGCATGCCATCATGATAATATGAGTCCCAAATTAAGGACACCCAAGGCAGATCTTTCCTGTTGAGAAAATTACTAGCATGCTTAAGAAGCAAAGCCACATTTTGAACACCCAGGTTCAAGATACCAAGACCACCCTTACTTTTTGGTCTGCAAATCAAATCCCAAGCAGCAAGAGATGGAGCAGGCTCATCCCTATTCTTTCTCCACAAACACTGCCTTTGAATCCGTTCTAGCTGCTTTAGGATTCCAGCAGGCACAGCCAGGCTGCCCATAAAGAAGATTGGCATGGAAGACAAGGCAGAGTTTAAGAACTGTAGTCTTTCGCCTTGGTTTAGGTATCTTAACCGAGTGACGATGGCAGGGTGTTTGACATTTGTTCCTATTTATTGCATGGGACGTAAGCATGCAACCAAGGACATGGAATTAAATTTTCAACTAATTTATATGCATTAGAGCATGTGCATGTAGTTCAAATTTGAATTATGCACATAAATGCCTTGAAAACTCAATTAATGCATAAGAATGTGCTAACGAACCCCAAAAAATTCCAAAATTTAACACAACACTCATATTGTTCTATGTTTACACTAGAGAAAAGATTGAAATCAAGAAGAGGCAACGGCTATCGTTTCACCCATAAAGGTGAAACGTTCCCTACCGAAACCACCAGGCTTGTTGTGAGAAGCTCTGGTTTGTGAGAAGCTTATACCCAAACCTGCCCCAAATGGGACAAATTTTTTACGATGGCATGTTGATGCCGCTCCATGATAGCATGCCATGTTTCATGAATTACAGACGAGTTTTGGATTTACTAGAATTTTAAAATTAGGTATCTCAATGTTTGTGGCCGAGTGACGGTGATAGGGTGTTTGACATTCATTCCCATTTCTTGCATGGGACCTAAGCATGCAACCAAGGATACAGATTTACCTTAATGAACGTTAGTAGTTGCAGATGCTTGCTAATAGTTACATTCATAAGTGCATAGAATTCCATGTAAGGGACTACATGCTAGCAGTGGCCTCTCCCTCATATAAAATCGTAACAATGATCACCGGTTTAGTTATCTATCACCTAGGGACAAATAACTTTCTTGAGTAACAAAACCTTTTTACTAAACAACTAACTTTTATTTTCTTGCAAAGTACTCCTAGTTTATTCTTGCAAAGTAGTTTTAGCATCAAACCTACAAAATAGTATCATACTTGTTCTAGGTAAAGCAAACGTTAAAGTGTGCGTAGAGTTGTATCGGTGGTCGATATAACTTGAGGGACTATTTATTCTACCTTTAGCTCATCATTGGGTTCGACACTCTTATTTATCAAAAAGGACTACAAAAGACCCGCCATACTTGTGGGTTACCAAACGCTAGCATGGCTAAAACAGAAAAGTACAGGAGTGGGATAAACGAGTTATACCCTCCAATTGGCTAGGCAGAAGTCGCGGCGGTGGTGACGGCAACAGCGGCATCCTCGGCGGCCTTCTTGTCGACCTCGAGATTCTCGGCACCGAGACGGTCAGCGTCGGACTAAGACATGGTGATGATGAAGACGACGCGAACGTAGAGGAAGTAGACGAACATAGGCGAGCAGTCGCGTAGTCGCTTCCCAAAAACTAATCGTCCCTCTCCCGTACAGGATCCGGAGAGGCGAGGTTTTGGAGACCTGCTCTCCCATCAATCGTGTACGCGGTGAATGGGATGGAGTCGCCGGTGGAAGCAGCAGCAAAGGAACGACAGTGGGCGTGGAGGCAGAGATGCAGTCTGTTTCGCGTGACGGCTAGGGTTGGGAGACGCCTCACACATATGTAGGCACAACCGCGTGGAGAGACATGGGCTCGACCCATGTCCGAGTCCGTGAATAGCCCATGATCCGACGTCTTAGAGCGTGACCCAGCTATCAGAAACTCTCCGTTACTGACCGGTGAAAATAAAATAATTCATAGGTGTGAGCTCGACATGGCGCGGCGCAGCGGGCGGTAGAGGAGGAGTGTGCGAGGGCCTTTTCTACTCTCAAGTTCCAATAACATGTGGAATAGAATCCCTTATAAAGAGGTCCAACTTCTTCTCCACTAGCGGAGTGGGACTAAACTTCCCACTATACCTAGTGCCACATAACCCACATGGACGCTTAGAGATTTTCTGAAATTGTTAGATGGCCCACCCCATATTTCAACATAGGCCACTGGCAGCCCGATTCATTTATGTTGTCCCTGCAACGAGCTGACGGTGAGGACGTAGTAGACAACCCTGCAACTCTTGTTGTCTGGATGCTTCCAGAAGAGGACACGGTAGTCGTCCGATGGGCGGTGAGGGTACAGGGCCGCGACACTACCGCCGGTCAGATCCGGGTGCTGGAGCCACTAGCGCATCGCCGGGTTGCAGATGCAGAAGCGCTGGTTGGAGAGGGAAAGGAGGAGGAGGCCGTCGCAGGAGGTGTGGATGGTGAAGCTACGACGAGATTTGTTGTAGTCGTCGAACCCGAGGATGGGCCGGCGAGCGGCAGGGGTTCGCCGGGTATCCAAGGCATCAACCACGGCGTGGGTAGCGTAGTCATCGCTCCTGGTGCGGCAAAAGACCAGCGGGAGCGATGGCTGGCGGCGGTGGTGTGCCATTAGGAACGCGGCGTCGGAGGCGAGGGAGCGCCAGGAGCGGCAGGCCTCGCGGCAACGGAGGAGCTCCTTCGCCGGCACGCGGACGAGGATTTCCCACTGGACGACCTCGTCCGGGGGGAGGGGGGAAGGTGGCATGGTCGCGCTTGCGTGGTGTCTCGTTCACCACGGATCCAGCGTCGCCGCCAGCCATCGCATGCGGCTCGCCGACGATGGCGAATTGTAGGGTTCGACCTGAATTTTGCGGTGACGCGACGAGGCCTGGTGGATAATTGGGCAAACATGACTTGCACGAATATTGAAGTGTCAACAAACGATGGATTAAGCCCTCTCACAACTTGATGCATTTTTAGTTAGTTTTTATTTATTCATCAGCCGTAAAGGCTTCTTCAATTGTCTCATCACCTAGGATGATTGCTTATCATTTTTCCTTTGACACTTTAACCAATAGTATCAATTTTTCCTATCTAAGGAGACGAATCTATATGTCGGGATGATGTGGTAGCTGGCTCGACGACAACCTAGTCTTCTTCGAAAGAAGGGACGTTAAATCATTATACACATGACACATGTGGTAAGAAATCCAAATTATTTAAGAAAATATATATATAATTAAACAATCAACCGCAAGAGTGACACGATGAAAGGGGCAAGGATTGTCCACCGTCGCGAAGGATAGGAAAACACCTTTTAATGTGATCCTCGGGATCTCAGTGCTCATGTTAGAGAGTTAACAAGGACAAAAGTGCTATTTGTTTTATCCCTATCCCTCTGGAGTATAGGAGAATTTATGTCAAACAGTTGCTGGGCATTCCTAGTCGGACTTTTATAAAGCGGTATAGCAGCTTAGCTCTTGAACTGCTAACTATTATGTTAGTTGATGTAGGACGCAGCTTAGCTGTTGAACTTCTATGACAGTTGATGCATTACCTATCTTAAAATTAGTTGATGGATTACCTAGCTGTGTACCTCAGTGGGGGCGCCAGGTTCTAGAGGGTGGGTATTCATTTTGGAGGAAGGTATTCATTTTGCCCAAATCATCACTGTTTTGCAAAAAAAAATCGCCTGTTTTATATAAAATTTCAATGGTTTGTCAAAATCTTGGGTATTCAACCGAATACCCAAGAAGACCCCTGGCGCCGCCCCTGGTGTACCTCTTTATACACGCAAAATCTAAGTGGTAGCATGGAGCCAACATGGCATGCTAGTGTGACATATACTTACTGCTAGCGTTGGACAAGTGGCATGCCATTAGCATACAAGTACTGCTGACGTGTGCTCCAACGCTATCAGTAAATTTTATCACCGGTGTCATATTGATAACGTTGGCACCCAACATTAGCCAGGCAGTTTTTGCCACGCCATAGCTAGGCCTTTCTGCATTAGTGACTAGTTCTTCTTGCCGAAGGTTGGCTCGCCCCTAATGATGACATGGTTAAAATAAATACAGATGTTGCGATAAACAGTGAACCGCGAAAGTGGGGTGGTGTTGCTCACTCCTCGTTAGGTGTCTTTGGAGCATGGTGTAAGCCTCATGATGGTGTGACAGATCCCATGATAGCTGAAGCGCTGTCTCTGCGTGAAGGTGTCTTATTTTCAAGACCTGGAGGTCTTCGCAATGTTGTGATGGAGATTGATTGCCTAGGGGTGGTGCACCTATGGAACACTTGCCATAATTCACATTTGGTTGTGGCTCCAATACTTTTGGAAATTGGGGAATTATCTTCTAGTTGTAGCTCTTTTGTTATTCAACATGTATCTAGATTGTCCAACTTCCTGGCTCATCTTTCCGCCAAGAGAGCCTGTTCACTGCAAGTGACCGAAGCTTGGACCGAAACTGTACCTCCTTTCTAGTGAGCAGCCTTATGGCTGACTACTCCAGATGTGCTTTCATTGACTAAGAAGTGCAAGTTCCACATAAAAAGGGAATATGGAGGAAAACGACCAGACGAGCAGTGTTTCTGAAACTGGCGGAATAGCAACGAAATATGGGTGGGTGTAATGTGGAAACAGACGTAAAATACACGGCCCAAAAACGACATTCCAAGTATGTGACTGAAGACCGCCATCTATTTTTACAGGGGTAAGTTTTACAAGTGTATATCGCCAAAAAACGATGATCCAAGTGCGGTCTAATCATAAATTGTGTGATGCAACCAATAACCTAGTAATTTTATGGTAGGCCTAACATCATTGTTGTTATCATTTACCACGAAAATGTAGCAACTTACAAATCTAATTAACAGAAGCTAATAAATACATGATGGATTGACAACATACAAATTTCCTTTTGTGATGCATATATTCATAAAGTACGAAACTTACCGTGTCAATAGTTCTATTGGGAACCGAATTATTGGAGTACTTATGAGGACGAGTTTTTAGGATGATTCACAATTGTTTTTTTTACTATTCTTAAATGGCTGGATGCACAATATCAAGAAAGTTTTAGTACTATGTCAGCTATTGCTTTATCTCTGAGATCGGTTCTTTCGATGGTGAGAAATCACCTTGCCTAGGTTAAATTAATTGAAATTCACTTACTTTGATAGTTTGTTTCAATGCAATTAGTAGGTAAGCTGACCAAGAAATGTAATTTTGAATGACATGTATTTTAGTGATTTGTATGCTGGAAGCATGTAAGTTGCACGGCACATATCCATTTGGCATGTGCCATTTGTTGTTTATCTATTTCAGCTAGATCAAATCAGCCATGATGTCCTCGTTCACTCATAATTTTCATGCACGGGAGGTTTAGCAGGCGTCCCTTATGATCAGGCCTGATGGTTTTTAGCATGATCCGATATGCACTTTTTGACTTCTCTTGATTGTTGTTTCTGTTTTTGTTTCAGTACATATTAAACAAATAGTATTTGCATATAGGTTGGAGAGATATTTAGATATAGAAGCATGACCGTTGTGTATAATGAACCTGATTGTGTTAGTTTTTCTCATGGCAGGGTAGTTGATCCTGAGCAAACTAGATATATGGCTTGAAGGCTATATTGCTCATGAAGTTTACATCAGTAAACGATGGGATTTCAACTTCAGACTGTCATCAATCTTGCATCTAATTTATTTTTCCATTTTGGAATAGTGTACTTTCACGAGTAATTTTTTAATGAGTACATATAATACTTTCACATATCCACAATTAGCAACATATTGCAAAATGGAAGTACCGAGGTACTTAGATATAGAAGCATGGCTGTTGTTAAAGTGATCTCTGAAGATGTATTGCAGGTAAAGCAAATCTACAATTTTGTACTATTGATCCTCCTTTTGTTGGTACTTGTACTTCATTTTACTCAATCTTTAGTATTAAGTGTAACCGTAAAGGATTTGATGTTGTGTTGCATTTCTAGGTAGGGAATGAATATCATAAACCTGAAAAGGTATAAATTCAGATGATAGTTACTTAGCAATATCATTGTGTTGTCATAGTAGAGATGGTTCTTTGTATTGCTTGCTATATTTTAGGTTACTCTTATGAACAAATACAAATATATAATTCTTTTTATTAGTTATAAAATCTCCTATGCAGTCTGTTTGAATTGTCTACACTGTTTTGTTTACGCATGGTTACCAGCGCATTGTTACTAATTAAAGTTTTTTTCACAATATCATTTCTTGAATACAGTGTGATGGAGTATTAGGTGGCCTTCCTTTGGCTACATTTTGCTTTGCCTACCTGAGATGGTTTGTATCAAATCCCTCCTTACACCGGTTACTACTTTGATTGCATTAGTAGATTGCTTGCAGCTCACACGTATAATGTTGTCGATGAGCTCTGGAATTACATCGATCATGGGAAGATTGTCCCTACAACTATTCTTCTCCTTGCAGCTCAAAGGCGATTCCGTAAACTCAATGGGTTTGATACGATCAAGACTTGTAGTGATGATTCTATATTCTTCTTGATAAGGGAGGGATGTGGATTGCAAATTGGTGAATATACCAATGCAGCAAAGTAGCAAAAGGTGAAGCTCCTGATCCATACATCCGAACCCATTCAGAGGTATCACATTTTCATTAGATTGCAACTATAATGTCTTGGATGTCTGTTTCCTTCATTCTATTGATCTTAATACTTTAATATATTAAAATTTTGATTTCAAGAACTCACGAGGCAAAACATGGCCATTTGCCCAAAAAAGGCTTTGTTCTCTTCTGATTACAAAGCCTGAGTATTTCATTAAGGTAAGGGTAGAAATGATTCAGTATGTATCTGTTTTAACATTTGAGATGTGTAGTGGTAGTTTAGTGTGCCTATATATATGGCCTTTTTGGATTATTGAATAAACTAATGGATAGTTGAGTTGGGTTGGATACTTATCAAGTAAAACAAAACAAAATGGGACTTAATTACCTCTGTTACTGGGTTTATATATCTATACCTAATAATAAATGGGCTATTGCTTCTGGCGGTACATCATCAAAATTGCCCTCAAAGTTGCAAAGTATTACCCACCCATGTCACCTATAACTCATAAAAAACGTTTCACAGGGCAATCTCTGCCTGGGCCGGCCCATGCATTAGAATCTTCTATACTGCGCTCTGCGCGCTGGGAGAAGACACACGCACCTGTTTGGCCGGCCCATGTCCGGGCAGCCTGTTTTTTAATTTTTCGTTTTCCTTTTCTGTCTTTGTTTTTTCTACATTATAATTTGGGACTTCAAAGAAGTTCAAAAAATGTGAATTTCGAAATAAAATGTTTAATAATTCATAAACGTTTGTGAATTCAAAAAATGTTTGCGATTTTCAAAAATATTAGCATATTAAGAAAATCACATTTTTGAAAATAAGGTTTAGAAAATTAAAAAAATGTTCTTGATTTGTTTACAAAAATTTCGTGTATTAAAAAATTGTTAACCGTATTGAACAAAATTTTTCCAACCCAAAAAATGGTCATGAATTGAAAATTATGATAAAAATTTAAAAACTTTTCGTGACTTACAAAAATAGGTTACTGATTCAGAAAATGTTCGCAGATTCAAAAAATGATCATCCATTTCAAAAAATGTTCGTTAAATCAAAAAATGGTTCATGAATTTAAAAAATTGTTCCACCAATTTCAAAGAAAAAAATATTCATTGATTCTAGAAATGTTCGCCTATTCAAGAAAAATGTTTTTAAAAATGTTCACAATTGTTTTTTAATGTTTGCAAATAGTATGGAATATTCATGCATTCAATTTTTTCATGATTTTAGAAATTGTTCGAAAATCTGTAAAAATGTTCACGAATTTGAAAATTTGTTCACAATTTCAGATATGTTCAGGAGTTTTAAAAAATATTCATGATTTTAAAAAATTGTTCAAGATTTCACCAAATTGAGAGTGATAGTGTATCTCAGTGATGCAGCAAACTGTGGTCATGACCAATTGAAGGTTATGTTTTTTTTACCCCCATTGCAATTCACATGACGTTTTGCTAGTAAAAATAAATTATGCAGACCTCTCATCAGGCGGTGTATGGAAAAGTTTCAGCAATTCTTCGGAATTATGATGTTGGTCCTCCCGAAAAGAAATTTGCATTGAAGAGCTTAAATGGTTCGATTTTCTCTCGCCTTCTATAGTTGCTATTATGTTGTACATATACATAATTCATGCAAGAATCTAATAGTTATTCCCTTCTACATGCTCTTTTATAAGAATCTAATAGTGTTACATGGACTGTGCATTGTGGAACATGGTGTTTTTATCCGTGCTTTGCAAAATTTGCAAAATAAGTGGTGCTAATTCTGTAATCGAAAAAGGGGACACATATTCGACCAAGACAACCACAGGATCACCAACTCTGGATGTGAAGGCCAAAAAATTAAGGATATTTGAACTTCCTTGCCTTTGGAATTTTCTATTTCTTATTTTGATGCATGCCGAATATCTATTTTCTTTATGGATTTATATAGTATTTCCTGTTTTCATTTGTTTCTGTTGTTTCCATGCTGATAAAAGCCTTAAAATTCATTTGAATGAAAAGTTTTTACTACTCCCTCCGTCCGGAAATACTTGTCGGAGGAATGGATGTATCTATGGAAAAGTTTCAGCAATTCTTCGGAATTATGATGCAGCAAAGTGTGGTCATGACCAATTGAAGGTTATGTTTTTTTACCCCCATTGCAATTGACATGACGTTTTGCTAGTAAAAATAAATTATGCAGACCTCTCATCAGGCGGTCTATGGAAAAGTTTCAGCAATTCTTCGGGATTATGATGTTGGTCCTCCTGAAAAGAAATTTGCGTTGAAGAGCTTAAATGGTTCGATTTTCTCTCGCCTTCTATGGTTGCTATTATGTTGTGCATATACATAATTCATGCAAGAATCTAATAGTTATTCCCTTCTACATGCTCTTTTATAAGAATCTAATAGTGTTACATGGACTGTGCATTGTGGAACATGGTGTTTTTATTCGTGCTTTGCAAAATTTGCAAAATAAGTGGTGCTAATACTGTAATCGAAAAAGGGGACACATATTCAACCAAGACAACCACAGGATCACCAACTCTGGATGTGAAGGCCCAAAAATTAAGGATATTTGAACTTCCTTGCCTTTGGAATTTTCTATTTCTTATTTTGATGCATGCTGAATATCTATTTTCTTTATGGATTTATATAGTATTTCCTGTTTTCATTTGTTTCTGTTGTTTCCATGCTGATAAAAGCCTTAAAATTCATTTGAATGAAAAGTTTTTACTACTCCCTCCGTCCGGAAATACTTGTCGGAGGAATGTATGTATCTAGACGCATTTTATTTCTAGATACATTCTTTTTTATGCATTTCTCCGACAAGTATTTCCGGACGGAGGGAGTATAACGCTGAAGTTCACTATACGGCCGTAATGGCATTCAAATCTTTTACTTCATTGAACCATCTCATATGTTTGAGCCAACATGTACAAATTCAGGACTTCTTTAACGTCTAGAGCTGAGACACTCTTGTTTTGTTTTCACTTTTGTCTGGTTGGTGTGGTCAATTTTTTTAGGCAAGACCAATATCTTCTTATACCCTTTTTGCAGTCTGAATCAATTGTAAGAGAGAAAAAAAACAAATCCGGCCTGAGAGTGTTTAATTTTCTCTTGCATTGGCAACAACCTGTCGAGATCAAAAAACTCAACTAAGACTCTTTTTTTCATTTGATTGTTCTTGACATGGCAATGCATATGTATGCTTTTGCAACCAAAGAGCGCATACAACTTGACAACAACTAGTAGTTGGGGCGCCACCCTGTGGCGCCGCTTGAAAGGAAGTTGTGAGCACGTTTTTATTTTAAAAAATACGTAGAGTCCTCGCCTCCGTCTAACAAAACATCTCAAAAAAGTCCTCACCTTCATCTAAAAAAGAAGTGAAAAGAAAAAAAATACCACAACAGGTTACCAGCGAGTGCCACTTTACATCTCTTAAAAAATACCAGAGATCCTCATCTCCATTTAAAAAGAATACGTTTATAAAATAATCCATACCTTCATCTAAAAAAATTCAAAAGATTTCTCACCGCGGCCAATCAGCTTGCGCCACATGGCACAGCTAGTTGGCCGCCCTTCACGCATAGCTTAATGGTTTTAATAACATGTTCCAAACCTAAAGCGGCTCCCAACTTGCTTGATCTGCTACATTTTACCCTATTGCGTATCTCTTGTCCAGGAATGCCGAAGCATTTTCTAGGGAAGCAGTTACCCACAACAATTGAACTGCATCTTAGAGAAGTGTGGTACAGGAGGGCCTTTCATGCAAGGCTTCTATACACTCACTTTCCTTTGGGAACGCAAGCAAAACGTATTCTACTAGGACAGTCTGTGCAACTTCTACTCACTTCATTCACTACTACTCATTGAAATATATTTGGAGATCGTGAAAGTTCTAAACAGATTAGCTAACTGCAGTCCCCTCCACATTTTCTCATCCGGGCTTGGGACCGGCAAAGGCAGTGTTAAAACTACAAAACTACAAAACACAAAAAAGTTAGCAAACACTACAACCAATCATTCAGCTAAGCAACAAGCCACACAATCAACCAAAGGCAGCATTGGCACGACACACGATTGGCAATAAATATTCACGCAACATTTTCACAAGATCATAACACAGACATGGTTCAAAATGTCATGGAAACACCGCCGAAATCATGCTTGCCTCACTAGCAGAATTACAGCTCAAAATCGCGGTTCAAATCATGTGTGTCCACACGAGCAGAGACACCGCTCAGAAGAGCACAACCAGAGGTCCAAATTACACAGAAGCAAAGAGCATCACGAGTAATGGGGATTAAAAAGTGAACACAGAGAAGAAGTACTAAAGACCCAACGAGGAGCCGCGGCATCGAAGACAAAGTAGTCTACGGCGTCTAATCCATATGGAACACACAACATGGACAACCTGCTGATAGGAAGTGAAGAAGCTCCATTCCTGAATATAAGTAAAACTGCATACTGTGAACTACCTGATTGTTCAAAAGTCATGTTAAAGTAACTAGATAATTGCTGTTGCTGGGCTACTGCAGTCACCTGTCTGGTACAATGTAATCACATCACTCATCTCAAATAAAACATACCACTGGCTTCAGTGATGTTATAGTACAAATATGATACTGAAATAGATATACATTGGAACTTCCGCAAGAGTTCCAACACACAAAAACTAGTAGTAAAATCACCATTGGAATGAATAAAATGTACTGCAAACAAAGACATTTATCTCTGAACTATATATGCTAACCATATCTTACAACAGATAATCAATTCAGAAACACATCAAATGCTAGTTAACATCCAAAAGAGGAAAATAGAGGGGAAAACGGGCCACATCTTTAAAAAGGTGCACAACCAAACCATTTATCATGCACAGAAACTAAACACTACATCAGCTAGATATCATGTCTTGCATGCACAAAACTAATTAACAAGCTAACCATCTAGGTAACTAGAAGGCCATCAGCCACAAAATTCAGAAGGTGTATATATAAAATACAAAGAAGGTAAATGCAGCTCCCTCCACATTTTCACATCCGGGCTTGGGACCGGCAAAGGTAGTGTTAAACCACACCAATCATCATTCAAGCATACAGGCCACAACATCAAGCAAATGCAACATTCACACACACAGAGAGTCAAGCACACACAGAGTCACACAAACAGAGAGTCAAGCACACACAGAGTCACACAAACAGAGAGTCAAGCACACACAATCAAGCCACACACAGTCACACACACAGTCAAGCCACACACACACAGAGTCAAGCCACACCCAGTCACACACACACACAGAATGGAGCACTTGCACACAAGAAACATACATAGATAGGGGCACAAACAGAAAGGTAATACATGCAAGACCGAAGTAAACTCAAAAAGCTATAAAGAATTTCCAGAACTTTCTCTAGAGGGGCGAGGGTGATCCAGATCTTCGTTCCTGAAAATAGGAAGCTAGTTAGAGGCTGATTAAGTGATTATCTTCATCAATACCCACAAGTTTGTAGGAACATAGACACATGCTTATTTATGTAGAATTTGGTTTGTGATTCAAATATTCTGAGTGTACGCATATGGACATAAAAGAAATGTTAATGTATTCTTGTTCCACTTACTAGAGAAAGCAGGGCATGTAACATCAGCAACATTCTTATAGAAATTCTGGCTAAGGTAAGCCATGCGACTTGATCACACCGGATGCTTTGCCGTGGTCAAGAGCAACCTTCAACACTGATTCATTTCTAGTGCTAGTAGATTCAGCCTGTAGGGCAGAGAAACAATGTCAGTACAAATCACGAGGCAAACCAATCTTCTTACTTGTTGGGTCCAAATCAAGGAATTCTAGCTACCAAATAATTCAAGGTGGATGCAAGATGAAACCTCCAAACATCAGCCTCACTGGTGCACACCAGCTTATAAGCTCACGTATCGCATTTATATTATACAGAATAAACACACCAGCCTACCACCAGTCAAGTTCGAAATAATGTACTGATTAACCAAGCTTATGATGACCTGCCAACAGTTCGAAAGTTGCAGTCTAGTGTTTATTCCATTTGTAAGTAGAACATGATGCAAGCGAAAAACCTACAAGCAGAATTAATTCACTGGCCTGGTGTATGTAAAGCATCCACTTTTCACATATTGGGAATATGCACTAACGCCAACTGCCATTATTCCCTTTATGTTCAGAACAAGGACGTTGGTATTTATAGGTAGTTCCTATTTTTCATATTATACATACTGGGTCATGTATTATAAAATTGAAAAGAACCACCAAAGAACGGTTAATGTAGCCAACAGATGGAAGGCAAGTTAACTCACCGGGTGATGTGGATCGGCAAGCATGGGAAAGAGGACTCTAACTATGAGTGATTGTCTTGCCTGCAGGAAGATAATGCAACAAATATGAGTTATAACAGTGGCACACTGCCAAACACCAGAGACAAGTCTTGGTCCAACAGAATTAAGCAGTGATGTTTCTTATCAGGCAAGATTCAAAAGTACTCCCTCCATCCCAAATTACTTGTCTTAGATTTGTCTAGATATGGATGTATTAGATACGTGGTAATACATGTTAATTAGTGAGTCACCACACTAAAAAGGTTACAAGGAAACAGGCTGTTCACATACTTCAGATGCGCTTGTGAAGCTCCACTTCAATTGATTTGTTTTTAGATGAGGAATGGCATGGTGGGCCTGTACTTGGCAATTATCCTGCAGATACTCGATACGGCATAATATATGAATCAATTTCTATTAAACTACAAGATGAGGTGAAGCCCCTATAAGAAGAAATACTCCCTTTTCTCCTATCCAGATGAGGTGAAGCAAATGATGACCGAAGCCTGAACTTTAATAGCAGCCCGCACCTAGCAAATAGGTAGTGAACTATTTTCAGACTTAAGTGTCCCAGACTGATAATCATCAATGGAAGACAGAAATTGTTCCCCTGTAAACACTAACAAAAGGTTGGAAAATGAAAAGAAACAAAATATGCACCGGAGAGGAAGTAATAGACTCCAAGTGGATCATGGGTTCTCCCACGTATTTCATGGTTCGCTTGAAGTAGAAATCCTGGTTGAAGACCTTCTCAGCCTGTGAAACAATTCATGAAAATATATCACCAACTATGAAAAGAGAAAAGGCAGGAAGGAGCGAATTTGCATTAGATTCCATTAGAGTGCCAAGGATATACTTGTTGAGAACACATTTAGGGGCTGTTCGGAAGAATAGTATTTATCTTGTAACATTTTATTAGTATTGAAGTCTGATTTGAACTACAAAAGGGAACCTATCAACAAATGCCCTCCTAAACAGGCCTGTGTTTATCAAGAGAACATATAGACCTCCAAAAGAAAGTTCACCTCAGGACAAATTCTTCCTACCTTTGAAATACTCTCAACTGGATACAACCCACGAAGAGTCTCAGCACCAAGGTTTCCAGCCATGTGTACTTGTGCAGAGCAGACTTCTGAAATAAGAACACTTAAAGAACGAACAAAGTAGTACTCAATAGAGAAAAATACATGTTAATTACTATCAACGTTAGGAATATTTTCCAAAGTATGAAGTTCAAACAAACATGTGATATTCAACAAAATATCAATATAAAAAAATTCAATCTGTTGGCAAAGATGGCACTGTGAAGTAGTACACTCTAAATATCGACATAGACTTACTTACTTGCCGCAAATATTCTGCATGCCTTGTATGAGAAAGAGAGGAAGGCAGTCTTGTTTGGAGCACCCCATTTTTTCATAACCTGAAAGTGGTGCATGATCATAAAGTCATATAACGGGTTACAGCAAGGAGCTCCAGTTTCACGAAAAAAATTAACATGTAAAGTCTAGTCGCCAAGTTAATACAAGGAGCAAGAGAGATTCTTGGGAGGAGTTCCTTACATCTTTATCCTCGTCAAACAGCGTGGGCGTGTCGATATGGATCTGGGAGCAGTGCAATGTGAAGGCATAATAATCACAAAAAAATTCAAAAAAAATAATAGCACCAGGTCTGTTACCTATGATCAGGAACTACCAATACCAAAATTAGATACCAATCAACAAACAACAATCAATCAATTGTAATAACCATGAACAAACAACAGTCAATCGTGCGATATGAACATGTAATATCTCAAGGCAACAAACAGCAAACAATCGGCCTACATGGTTTGTAGCTTCTCAAGGTAATCAATCAAACAACAAACAATAATCCATCTCAAGCCAATCAATCAAACAACAAACAACAATCCATCTCAAGGAAATCAATCAAACAACAATCAACAATCCATCTCAAGGCAATCAATCAAACAACAAACAACAATCCATCTCAAGCCAATCAATCAAACAACAAACAACAATCCATCTCAAGGCAATCAATCAAACAACAAACAACAATCCATCTCAAGGAAATCAATCAAACAACAATCAACAATCCATATCAAGGTAATCAATCAAACAACAAACAACAATCCATCTCAAGCCAATCAATCAAACAACAAACAACAATCCATCTCAAGGCAATTAATCAAACAACAAACAACAATCAATCAATCGTGCCATATGGGAACACAAGCAAAGCATGATAACAATAAACAATTGAAAAGAACAGCATCATAACAACCATAACAGGCAAGAAAAGGATTCTCTGCATCAAGGATGGGAGCACACACGCCTGTCAATACAACAAGAATTGTCAGAGGACAACCAGAGTATCAAGCGCATGCGTTTGAGATATGAAAATAACCAACGAACAAAGCAGGTGATGGAACAGAGGGAACGATTTGACACTGCTCCAATTTCGGAAACCAGAACCGATCGTTCCTGCTACCGTCGCCCCGACACGAACACGAAACGCAGGATAGTCAGATAACAGAAGCGCACGCACAAGTAAACGCAGGAACCGTCGCTCCACCGTGAACACGAAACGCAGGAACAGAAGTTTCTCAAACAGGCTTTAGTTCGCAAATCAGACCGACCGACCGCTCGCTCACTCGCCCGCTTCCTCCCAGAGTCGCAGGGACGGAGACCCCTGACGAGACGGCCCCAAGAACACGCGAGAGCATCAGGGCAACAACGAGGACAAGCAAAATCATATCACGAGCGACTCTATAGTGACGAGGAGGACGAGTAAATTAAACTAGACATGATTTTTCTATTTAAACGGGCGAATCTAGGACGAGCAAAATCAGTCAAATCAGACACACTTTAAGACAGATGAATCGAGAACGAGCAAAATGACAAATCAGACGCGATTCTTCTAATCTAAACGGATGAATCAAGCGGGGTCGAGCAATATAAAGTCAGAGGTGAGAGGAGAGGGAATCGGGGATGAATTGCCTCACCAGACGCGAGAGGAGGAGAGGCACGAACCGAGGACGAATTGCCTCACCAGACGCGAGAGGAGGAGAGGTAAGCCATTCATACCTAAAAAATACTCCCTCTGTCCTAAAATAAGTGACTTAACTTTGCACTAACTTTAGTACAAAGTTAGTACAAAGTTGAGTCACTTATTTTGGGATATGTTTCAAGTTGGCAACAACGGTTGTCTCTCATCAGTTCCAAGCCGATGGCTAGCCTGAAATGACATGCGCATCTTTAAAATGTGACTGTGATGTAAATGATGTTATTATTCTTGAAGCAAGAAAAGTAGCTTACATCAGCAGCAGCACCAGCAGTCATATTTACAAATGAAGATTCAGATGACCTGTTATGTAATAAGCATCATATGAGTCAAAGATACTTAGAAATCAGTTTATGATCATAACAGCACAAGTAAGTATTCATGTGTTATCAAGGAAGCAAGGAGTCAGTATAAAACAAGTCAGACAAACTGATCAAAATTCAAACTCTGACCATTTGAAAGCATAGAAACTTACCGATGATTTATTGTCCAGCAACTCCAATAATTCACCTGATTTGTCGTCTTCGACTTTAGCTATAGGTGAGAAGAACTAAGACAAATGGAAATTAGCAAACATCCCACAGTTTGTCTTGCACGGAGGGGGAAAATGCATTTCAGGAAACCATAAAAATCAAGAGAATACCTCTCTCGACATTGCTTGCCTATACATCCACCCATGGCATACTTCTGTGTCAAGGAGCGTGTTGTGGACTCATACTTGGCCCAATCAGTCTTGTGAATGTGAGCGATCTCAGGCACCAGAGGATCATTGGGGTTGGGGTCCGTCAGCAACGAACAGATTGACAGGAGGACCTGTTAACAGAGACGGGTAAATGTTAGAGAAACGTAAATGAAGAATTTTTGTGAGCTTAAGTTGCTGAAGGAACCAAGCTTATATCAGCAACACGCTTTAAGCAAAAATGGAACAACCAAGCTAGGAGTGCAGATCATTACCTTTGATATGGTCAAAGCCGGGCACTGTTCCTTGAGAATGTCAAGGCAAATGTTGTCGTTGCTGTTAATGTTTGGGTGGAACACCTTGGTGCGGAAAGAGACCTGAAATATGTTCATGTCTGAATGTCAGAAAAAAATAGATAAGATAGCAAGCAACAGCAAACTAGTTGTTTGAGGACCCCCAAGATATTTGTGTAATAGCAATTCCAATATCATAGAATCAATATGAACTCTTTTTTTAAAAAAGTTTAGCTCTTTACACCGGAAATTACCTTCAGGGGCTTGAAGGGATAATCCGGTGGGAAATGTATGTTCACCAAAAATAGACCACCGGTAAACAGGCTGTCCAAGGATCCCATGATAGTGGCCTGCCAGTGGAAACTGTCCTCACCTACAGGACCTACCCGAATAAAAGGAAAGTAATACAGTCAGACAAGCATTTGTATGAAGCCAGTCAAGTATGAGTAAGAAACAAGTCATATTTGCTGCGAGATCAAACAGCGTCCAGCTTTAGTTATGTGTGAGCAAGTTCAGAATTAGGCATGAAATTATATTATCAAGGGTTATCTGTTCCATCATATACACGTCCAGTACAATGATTAGAATAATTCAAAGTTCATTGATCTTAATTTCAAGAGGTTAGTGGAACCAACTGCTGTATTAAAAAACATCAAGTCATCAAGGAGGCCAGGACATCCCTGAAGCCACTTATTCTCCACAAAAACACAGAACATCAGATTTACACACATTATGAATGCTAAAGTTGCTTCAGTAATTATATTCTTCCTGTATGCATTGATAGACCAAGGAAAACAGGTGACCATTACAACCCCACCTACTATAACATATGATGGTACCGTTCATGTTTCTCAAATCAGATTTACACAATATTAATCTTCGAGTATGCATTGATAGACCAAGGAAAGCAGGTGATCATTGCAACCTACTAAAACAGAGGCCACTTTTGACAATTCTCTCTATTGATCAGGCTAGTACTGTTTGTGTTCCTTAAATCAGATTTAGACAACACTACCAAAGATAAAGTTGCTTCAGTAATTATATTTATTCCAGTATGCGTTAATAGACTAAGGAAGACAGGTGACCGTTGCCACCTCACCTCCTAAAACATAGTTCACTCTCGAAACTTCTCCCTATTGATTTGGTTGGTACTGTTTATGTTTCTTAAATAGTGCTAGTCATGCCTAACTGTTCATATAAACTGTGAAGTCCATGTGGTACTGCCTGTAAACTGTAATAAGGTTGGCATACTTTATAACCTAACAGAACAAAATCCAAGGGTTTTTTTAATGACCTACGCAGAAGATACATCACACACTTGATATGAGTCAATCATATTAGTAGTCAATGTACAGTTCATAAGCAATATTTTCCACCAATCAATCCAGCAAACCTAAAAGCACTGCGAGAGCACAGCTAAATAATCAACAACCTAACCCCCATGACCAGTAACAACAGTTAACAACTAGACCACGCCAACGGCGCGCTCATCCAGAGCAATACAATTGGGGCAAGATCTAGACGGAATCAAACGGGGCAGAGGGGAAATCACCTGCGCTGAGGTGGGAGGGTCCTTCTACAGGTCCTTGCAATGAGACCATTTTGTTGGTCCATACTTGCTTACAAGATCAATAATTTTGTCATCTTCCTGTAGAAAAAAATATCATAATCATAAATATAACTATAAAATGTGCAAAAGGTTTTTTTTTCGAGCAAAGTCAGAAGTGCAGTGCCAAACCTCTTGAGTCCAAGGACCTTTGATGAGTTCAGGGTTAAGAACCTTCTGCCATGGATGTAAATATTGTACCTCTGTCCTATCCAGAAAGAGCTCAGCTGCGTAGGTAGATACCGACACAATATGTGAGCTCACCGCACTTGCATATACAGAACATCATCCAAGCAAGTATGGAATTACTATATAACTAGCTAAAATGTGGGCTATGCATTTGTAAGGTTACCATTACCAGCCATGAGATAAACATTTGTGTAAAATATAGGAACGAGTTAAATTTGAGAGGGATTATCATCCAAACACATACCAGGTTGATGGGCAATCCACGACTTCAGTATAACACCAGAAGCACACCATCAGAACAACAGTAATGAATCAAATTAGCCATCATGAAAACATCCATGCAAATAATAGGTGCCAATATCTAAAAACAACAGTCCCAGTAGCAAAATTTGGCTAAATAAACGCTTTGGGACTACAGGCATCAGCATCACAAAATGTAAGGAATGTAAATATACCTGCGCTACATGCCAACTCAACCCATCAGTGTCCTTAGCAACACAACAAAGAGCAAATGTGATATGTCCTGTACCTTAAATACTTAGAAATGCATTATTCCAAGGACTGGACAACAGTAATACCAAAAAGAGAATATGATATCCACATAAGACATAATCACAAAAAAAGTTCAGGAAAAAGAATAGTGCAAGGTCTGTTAACTATGATCAGGAACTACGAATAGTTTGATGCCAATCAACAAACAACAATCAATCAATCAATCAACAAACAGCAAACATCAATCAATCAATCAATCAATCAATCAATCAACAAACAACAACAACACTCAATCAATCAATCTTAATAACCATACACAAACAGCAATCAATCGTGCCATATAAACATGTACCATCTCAAGGCAAATTTGTAGGTTAATAACTTGAATAAAACACACCATGGCTAGTATACTAACACAGAAGTAACATCAGATCTGATGAGTCGATGCATTTATATGAAAACAAACAGGGAAAACGTGATTATGATGCATTGGATGCCAAATCGGCCACGCAAAGAAGTGGAAACCAAGCAAAGTGATTGTTACAAGAGTCAAGCTTTTCTGCTCAGCCTCTAGCATCCTAATTTATCAGCAGGAGAGAAGCCTCACATCACAGTACCCATGGCCTACATGGCTTGCACCCCTGAACACGAATCATATATTGAAACATAAGATAACAAGATACAAGTTGAACACACATCATCATATAATGGAACATAAGCAAAGCATGATAGCAAGAAAGAAGTTGAAAAGAACACCATCAGAACAACCGTAACAGACAAGAACAAAGTTCGCTGCATCTAGGATGGGAGCACACACGCCTGCCGGTAGAACAAGAATCGACAGAGGACGAACAATTTCGAAACATCTAGGATGGAACAGAGGACTAACTGGAACGGATTTGACACTGCTCCAATTTCGAAACCAGAACCGCACACCGTCGCCCCGACGCGAACACGAAACGCATGATCGTCAGATAACAGAAGCACAGGAACAGAAGTAAACGCAGGAACCATCGCTCCACCGTGAACACGGAACGCAGGAACACAAGTTTCTCAAACGGACTTGTTAGTTCGCAAACCAGACGGTGACCCAAACCGACTCCCAGAGTCGCAGACCCCCGACGAGACGGCCCCAAGAACACGCGAGAGCATGAGGGCGACGGCGAGGACGAGCAAGAATCAAATCACACGCGACTCTGAACTGACGACGACGGCGAGGACGCGCATTTCTATCTAAACGGTCGAATCGAGGACGAGCGAAATCGATTGAATCAGACGCGGTTCAGAACGGAGGAACTGAGGACGAGCAGAATCGAACAAATCAGAAGCGATTCTTCTACTCTACTCTAAACGACGGAGGAATCGAGCGAGGACGAGCAGAATAGAATCAGATTCAGAGGCGGGACTAGGAGAGGCAAGAATCGAGGACGAATTGCCTCACCAGACGCGAGACGAGGAGAGGCAAGAACCGGGGACGAATCGCCTCCCCAGACGCGAGGGGAGGAGAGGCACGAGTCAAGGACGAGCTCGCGCAGCTGGCGCACGCCGCCGGTGCCCCCGCCACTTGGCCGCGCCCCACGCCCCCGGGGAGCGGCGCGGCCCCGCAGGCGGAGAGGAGAGGGAGCACGGTGGACTTGGAACCGGAGGACGAAGGAAGGAGGCGAGAGGCGCGGCCCGGACGGAGAGAGGAGGGGCGGGCCGGCCAAAGGGCGGAGCTTTATAGCCGGGGCGGAGGCGGTGGCGGCGGGCGGAGCCTTGTCCTTGCGGAGGTGCGCGTGGCGTAATAATAAGTGAGGGTGGATCCGGAGCGGGGGCGGCGGCGGAACGGGAGTTTTCCACGCAGCTGATGCCCCTGCGTGTACCGTTGCCGTGTCTCTTTCCTCTTTTTTTTTCTTTAAATTTAATTGCGTGGTGAAAACAAATCGGTTCATTTTTTTAGCATCAATTAAGTGTAATTTTCGTTTTTGCCCTGCTAGAATAGCTTAGGCCACGTATCCCAGTTGATCGAAAGCTCGTCTCGCCCGCTCTAGCTTCCGCCGCTTCCCTCCCCTCCATCGCCTCTCCTTCCCTCCCGCCGTTGGTGTAGGCGGCGGCGGGGCGTGTCTCCCCTCGCGTCATGACAATCGATATTTGCTTCTTAGTGAAACTTGGGGAGTGTGAGGACGGTACATACATGCATCAAGTGTAAATAAGGCAGGGGTGACACCCACCATCAATAAAAGTTCATGGAATTATAAGTCGGTGTACGAAGGGGTGTAGGGAGGGGCTCGAGGAACCAGTGTGATAATGTAACTCATCACAGTGAGATTGGACACGTTCGTCATGAATAGATGGATAAAATGGCCACCATAGGCGACTGTGCCGAAGATGAGAAATAACAATATGGATGGGTCGCTATAGACGTGGCAATATTTGTTTCTCCCGTTGCAACGTATAATCTCTGGATCAGACCACTACCTCCTTTACATAGCCATAGGTTCGGTCCCATATGACTTTATTTTGCCAATTTGTCATTTTTTTTACTTCGTTAGCCTTTTGGTTTGGCTGTGTGCATCTTAGATTGCAAAGACCGGGTGTGGCTCATCATGTGTTTTTTTATTCGCTTGATGCTACATTATGTGTTAATAAAACTGTCATTTATCCGCTTGATGCTACAGATGATCTCTTGTCCGATACTATTCCACCAAAGTAAGAAGAATTGTTTGGTCAAGGCGGCGATCAGTGTCAACACATGGAGTCACAACATCAATCCCCTTTCCGATGAGCTTTTCCTACCTTATTTTGCATGCCAGTCTTTGGGATCGGCTAAAACATCTCACCAGGCTACATACATCAGGTGAGCTCATCTCGAAGTGGATCGCGAGTGGATCTGAACGAGTTTTCCTAGGACTTTCATGGAAATGTAATTATTAAGCTTGTTCCAAACTTAAGCGAGTACTTACGGAACACGGTGGCAATTCCTATTGTGCGGTAGGACATGGGGAGCCAAACAAAGCGCACACCCTCCCCCCACCCCCACCCACCCGCGCGCTTTGTCGGTCTCACTTTGTGTTATTAGACTATCGGTTCCCACTGTTTATGGTCGTTTTTGTTCCTGTTTTTGTGTTTTTATACGTTTTTTTCCAGGTTTTGCTTCTTTTCATTTTCTATTTTCTTTTTCATTTTTTAAACCGTACAATTGTTTGAATTCGTGAACACATTCTTTAAAATTAGGAACATTTAAAAAACCCATTATGTTTTCTAAAACATTGGGAACATTTTTCAAAATAAAATAATATTTTTTTGAATTACTGAACATTTTTTTAAATCAGAGAACATTTTAGATTCTTGAATATTTTTTGGAATTTGGGAACATATTTCGAAATCAAACAACAATTTTGAATTTGTTATATTTTTTATTCAGCAACTTGTTTTGAAAAGAACATTTATTAAATCTATGATTGTTTTTTAAGTATGACATCATTTTATGAAATCCAGGAATAATTTTTGAATTCCTGGAAAAAGTTTCAAATTCAGGAATGCTTTTTAAATTCATGGTTTCAAAATTATTCATGTAATTTTAGAATTCACGAACATTTTTGAATTTCTGAGCATTGTTTTTAACTTTTTTGAGAAAGTATTTTAATAGGAAACTAACCAAAATATAACAAACAATTGAAAATACCCAGGCATACGCGGGGGTGACGGGCGAGGGGTGTGCCATTGCTTAGAGCATCCCTAGCAGACCCCTTAAAACGCACGAAACTGTAAAATAACCGCCTGATTACAGTTTTACGTGAAAAAAGTGGCCCGAATAGAACCCGTAAATGACTCCGACCCGTAAAAGATTTTAAGGGGTGCGGTCAAAAACTTCTCCTGATCTGCAAACATACAGTTTTCGCGTCCGCTTCTACGGTGCCCTGTATCGAAGGAAAGCAGTTGGCGGGAGCCCAACTGCCATGGAAACATTCGCGTCTGCCGTCCGCGTTTGCCGTCTGCGCCGCCCGGGACGCCACCCTACCCGTCCCCGTACGCCGGCTCCCCCCCCCTCGGAGTGTCGCCCGCCTGCGTCTCTTCGGACGAAGGAGCTAGCTACCGTGATGGAGGAGCTGGCTCGGTTGTTACTGGATCGATTGGCCGCTGCGTATTTCGCTGTCGGCCACTCCAATTTAGCCATTTTCGTGCATTGTCTGCTGGCTTTGTAGGAGACCATGGTCACGGGCGAGAGAAAGAAGAAGACATGGGGGAAAATATGCGGATATTCAATTTTACAGTTTATGCTTGAGGGGTCTGTTCGGCCGCAGCCCTAGACGATCCTTAAAACGTATTTTCCGTGAACTGAAAACCGCATTTTTAGTTCCACGGTTTAAAGGGTCTGCTAGAGATGCTCTTACCCCAGCACCTTCGGCGCGCTATTGGACGTCCCGAGGATGGATTGGCTAGGCGGTTAGAAATAACTTTCGTCTTCGAAACCTCCTCTACAACGCCTTATGCGCCGAGTTGCCAATAGTACTCGCATGAAAACACCGATAAAGAAAAAGGCAAAATAATGAAAAACAAGAGAAAACTACGGCAAATAGTAATAAAAATGATAAAACCCGACCAAAAAAATACTCGCGCCGCTACTATAGTAAATGGGTTGGCCCAGTAATGTGCAAATGAGAGGGAGCTCCGTCTGGCAACGTGCGAGAAATAGGTCTGGCAACTTCTTCCTAGCGAAACTCGTTTTTGACGGGCTCATCGTTCACAGACCAAGCCCATCAAAATGATTACCAATTCCCTCTCATTAGGGTTCCTTTCCTCTTGACGCTGGCGGAGATTTTTGAGACATGTTTTCTTCCTCCTCTGCTGGTTCGGGGATCCATTCTCCGATCGATCTCGGGGTAGCCTCGTCTGCTCCCGGCCTGGGTTTCGATCTCTCCTCGCAGGGGCGTGGGGTTTTTTAATCTCCCGGTCGGTATCCGGCCCTGGAGATCGATCTATCTGCTTCGACAACCCATGGCGAATCATGGCGATCCAGCGGCTTCGGGATCAAAAGGAAAGGGCAAGCTGGAGGGGCTGATGAAAGAGCTGGCCCTGAAGGAAGATGACCTCGGTGACGTCGTTTTTGAGGAAGATGACGCCCCAGCGGAGGAGGAACTCCGTTGGATGATCTTGGCTAGGGTACACATAGACAAAGGGTTTAGTACCTACTGGTTCTTACGCAACATGAGGACAGCGTGGGACCTCGCTAGGCCGGTGAAAATCAAAACCCTAGAGGATAACCTCTTCCAAATGCAATTCAACTGCCTGGGTGATTGGGAGAGAGTTACCCAAGGGGGGCCGTGGCACTTCCAAGGAAACCCGGTCATCATTGCCCCATATGATGGATTCACAAAGCCAACAGAGATAGAGCTCTACAAATTTGAGATCTAGGTCCGCATCATCGATCTTCCTACCGGCTTCCATGGGAAAGTAAAGGCTCTTGCTGCCAAGAATGGCGAGTTTGTGGATTCAGAGCCATCTTCTTTTGACTTTGAAGGAAACTTCTACAGAGTTATGGTCCGCCTTGATGTGAGAAACCGTCTCAAGAAAGTGATCTCGGTGATCCGTGGAGGAGAGAGGGTGATCTTCGCGGTAAAGTATGAGCGTCTACCTGACTGGTGCCAGGTCTGCGGCATGATGGGTCACGAGTTCAAGGAGCATGGGGACGGACTCCACCCCCCTCAACGCTAATCTTCAAAAACTTGAGAGCACCGGCGACCACTACTTGGGGCACTTGCCGACGCAACAGGATCCTGAAACCAAAGGCCCAAGGGGGTCAGCCCGGCGCAAGCTCAGAGGAGGTGGCAGATGACCTGGAGGAGTAGCATGCTACTGATATGGAGCTCTCTGATTCCAGCCGAAAGAGTTCATCGCAGCAGGTTGTAGAACCACCAGCTAGACGGGAGCTACGGGGATGGAACTGGTTTTGGCAGCTAAGTCTAGCGGTGGTGCAGCTCCAATGATCCCCCCCGCCAAAGCAAGACCCCAAGAGATCCAAGACCTCCCAGCATACTGAGAAACAAGCCATCATAGGTCTGAAGAAAACTAAAACAGCGGGGAAGAGCAATGAAGCAAAATCGGCGGCCTCCTCCGGGGAGGACCGCCGAGCACAATGAATCTAATATGCTGGAACTGTCGCGGAATAGGCAACGCCCCGACAGTTCAAGAGCTACGCGAAATCGCGATAAAGTTTTCCCCTAGAGTACTTTGCTTAGTGGTAACCCAGATTAGTGGGGTTAGAACTCTAAAACAGCGGGGAAGAGCAATGAAGCAAAATCGGCGGCCTCCTCCGGGGAGGACCGCCGAGCACAATGAATCTAATATGCTGGAACTGTCGCGGAATAGGCAACGCCCCGACAGTTCAAGAGCTACGCGAAATCGCGATAAAGTTTTCCCCTAGAGTACTTTGCTTAGTGGTAACCCAGATTAGTGGGGTTAGAGCTGAAAACTTAAAAAGCACTCTAGGTGTTGATAACTCTTTTTCTGTTGACTCCTATGGTAGGAGCGGAGGTTTAGTGATGTATTGGAATAATGAAATAAAGATGGAGAATTTGGATTACTCGCAGTATCATATAGATATGAAAATCTCAGAGCCTGGAGGTGGCCCGTGGAGGCTGTCATGTTTTTATGGCGAAGCGCAAACACATCTCCGACAGAGAACTTGGGACACAATGAGGAATCTGGTAGCGCTCCATAACCTACCATGGGCCTGTATAGGAGATTTTAACGAGGTGCCGCGCCACGACGAGCATGATGGCGTAGGCACGAGGAACCAAACACAGATGCAAGGATTCCAGGATGCGGTGGACATGTGTGGCTTAATTCATCTAGGTTTTGAGGGACGCAAATGGACCTTTGAAAAGAAAGTGGGAGGTGGGTCTTTTACTAGAGTTGGGCTGGACAGAGCCTTTGGCTCGACCGAGTGGTGCGCATAATTCCCCTTGGCCGCCGTGGAGCACCTCCCTGTGAAAACGTCCAACCACTCGCCGATCCTGCTGCACCTTAGCCCACCGGCTGGAAGGAGAGTTCAGACGAGGTTTAAATATGAGTGCATGTGGGATACCCACCCTGGTTTGATCCTCGCCGTCCAGAGTGCATGGGAAGCGAACGGCCCCCAATCTAACGGTTGCGGAGGTGCGAGCTAATTTGCCAGAGCTATCTAACAATCTTGGCGAATGGAGCAAGACGTCCTTTGGTAGTGTTAAAGGAGAAATCAGATGACGTAAGAAAGAGATGGGAAAGCTCAGAAATGATCCTCTCAGGGCTGGTCCGAGTCATGCAGAGATTAAAATTAATGATAGATTGATTGAACTCTATTTGCACAAAGAACTCATGTGGCGTCAGAGGTCCCGTGTTCAATGGTTGTCTGAAGGTGACCGCAACACACATTTTTTTCACCTGAGAGGAGGCGGAAAAACTTAATTAAATCTTTGGAAAAACAAGATGGGCAGGTTACGGAGGACCTCGTGGAGATGCAGGCTCTAGCATTGGAGTACTACAAAAACTTGTATTGCTCCGAGGGGGTACAAGATATGGAGGAGGTACTCCAGCACGTCCCAGTTAAAGTGACAACAACTATGAATGACCAACTCCTCGCCCCTTACACGGAAGTGGAGGTCAGGAACACTCTCTTCCAAATGTTTCCCACCAAGGCCCCGGGGCCAGATGGTTTTCTCGCACACTTCTTCCAACGTCATTGGGACACTTGTGGCGATGCTGTCACGAGAGCAGTACTAGGCATTGTGCGGGGGAAGGAGAGTTCGGAATGTGTTAACGAAACACTACTGGTATTAATACCAAAGGTATCAAACCCTACCTTCTTATCACAGTTTTGTCCTATCAGTTTATGCAATGTTTTCTACAAGATAGCATCGAAGGTTCTGTCAAATCGTTTGAAGTTTATATTGCTAGAGTTTATTTCAGAGGAGCAATCTGCATTTGTCCCAGCAAGGCTGGTTACTGAGAATATAATTTCTGCTTATGAATGCTTACATTTCATGAAGAGGAACAAATCAAAGGGCAATAGTCATTGTGCACTCAAACAGGACATGATGAAAGCTTATGACAGGGTCGAGTGGAATTATCTGGAAGCAATCATGAGGAAGTTGGGTTTTGCGAAACCATGGATCACGGTCGTCATGAACATGGTCAAAACAGTATCATTTTCTATTATATTTAACGACAACATTTTGGAGGGTTTCAACCCTTCTCGAGGTATTCGACAGGGAGATCCTATCTTTCCATACCTTTTCTTGTTGGCAGCAGAGGGCCTTTTGTGCCTGTTAAAGTCTTAGAATGAATCATCACAGCTCAGCGGCATCAAGGTGGCACCATCGGCTCCACCGGTGAACCACCTTTTATTCGCGGATGATAGCCTGCTATTTTTCAGGGCGAGTGTTGATGGAGCAGAAGAGGTGTCAAACCTTTTGGATACATATTGCAGGGCCTTGGGTCAGAGAATTAATAGGGACAAATCATCGATTTTCTTCAGCAAGGGGTGCCCTCAAACTGTCAGAGATGCAGTCAAAGGCTGTCTACAAGTGCCAAATGAATCATTGAGTGATAGATACCTTGGAATGCCAACTGATGTCAGTCACTCAAAGATGAGTAAGTTCAAGCACTTGATCGATCGGGTCTGGGATAAAGTCAAAGGCTGGATGGGTAAGTCGTTGTTAGCAGGAGATAAAGAGGTCCTAATAAAATCAGTAGCACAAGCAATTCCCGTCTATTCAATGTCATTATACCTGGACAAACCTCGGGACGGGCCAGGCCTCAGGCCGGGCCTAGCCAAGCCCAAGGCAAAAAACCTAGACCCGGGCCCGGCCCGGCCCGGCCCGACCATCGGGCCTGGTTTTTAAACCTGAGCCTGGCCCGAACACGTAAAAGCCCGACGGGCCTTGGGCCGGGCCCCTTCAGAAAATCGCAAAAATTACGGGCCTGGGCCTAGCCATCGGGCTCAAAATCTAGGCCCGAGCCCGGCCCGGGAGTAGCGTCGGGCCGGCCGGGCCGGGCTTCCCATGGCCAGGTATAAATGTCATGCTTCAAATTGCCTAGAGGACTTTGCAACCACATCAATTCTATCATTCGCAAGTTCTAGTGGGGATGCAAACAGGGAGGAAGGAAACCGGCATGGGTCTCTTGGGATGTGATGACAAGACATAAATACCTAGGTGGAATGGGTTTTAGGGACCTGGAACTATTTAACTTGTCACTTCTAGCACGTTAGGCGTGGAGGGAGCTTAATGACCCTAGTTCCTTGAGTGCAAGAATCCTTAAGGCCTCTTATTTTCCTGACACCTCATTTCTTAGAGCCGAGCTGGGTTCACGACCGTCACAAATTTGGAGAGCTTTGCTTGAAGGGAGAGACATCATCAAACATGGATTAATTCAGAGGATTAGCAATGGCCAAAGCATGAATATTTGGGAGCATAATTGGATCCAGAAAGAATCATCCTTGCGCCGAATTGTATCACGGGTCCAAAACCCACCGGAGTTGGTCTCTGAGCTGCTTGTGCCTGCTACAGCATCATGGAACTCGGCATTGATCACATCAGTTTTCCTGCCTACTGATGCCGAGGCAATAATGAAGATTCCGTTATGTACCAGGAACATAGATGACTTTTGGGCATGGCATCCGGATAAGAAGGGGCGATTCACAGTGAGCTCCGCATACAAGTTCATGGTAAAAATTAAGATCACAAGAGAAAATTGGCTTGAAGGGAGAAGTGGCTCCTCTACTTGTGAGAAGGAAGAAAATGACTGAATGAGTCTTTGGAACATAAAAGTTCCACCGAAGATGCATGTGTTCCTTTGGCGTCTGGCTCGCCACTCGCTCCCGACGGCGGATGTGCTTAACAGACGAAATATGTTACCAAGGGATGCATGCCCATTGTGCGAAGTGGTTGATTCTTGGCGTCATGCATTGTTAGCATGTACCCATGCGCGGTGCACTTGGGCTTTGGCTGATCCTGTAATGGTGTCAAAGATGGCGGAAAATGAGGACCCCCGAGCCAAGAACTAGTTCTTCTAGATGAATGAGGATCTCGATCGGAACATGTTCGTACGGATGGTGGAAACGATTTGGCCGATTTGGTTTGCAAGGAGACAAGCTATTCACGAAGGAATATTCCAATCGTCGGGGCAAACGTCATCTTTCGTCGAGCGCTACATAGCTGAACTTGATCAGGTTTCGTCTCAAGTTGCTAGGCAAAACCCTGTTGCGGGGGGCCAACAGAATGCACCCTGACGATGGTTACCGTCGATGGAGGGAGTAGTTAAAATCAATGTTGATGGTGCATTGGCGCACAACAGAAGAGGAAGTGCAGTCGCTGTGGTGTGTCGTGATCACACTGGGACGTACCTCGGATCCTCTGCAGTGGTATTCAGTGGGATCAGAGATCCAACAATCCTGGAAACTTATGCATGCAGGGAAGCATTGGCTCTGGCGGATGATCTTCTCGAGCGGAGGCTAAATGTGGCGCCGTACTGCCTGGGAGTTGTGAATGATATTAACAAGGGCACGGGAGGAGCCCATGCTGCCATTGTTCATGAAATAACAAGTTATTGTAATAGTTTTGCTTTCTGTTCTTTCGTTCATGAGGCTAGAAACCACAACTTCGAGGCTCATAACCTCGCCAAGTTTGCTTGTAACCTGAATGTAGGTAGGCACGTATGGCTGGGTAACGCCCATGACCCTGCACTTGTGCCTATGAACATCCTTGAGTAATAAAGTGCCGAGGTTTTTCTCAAAAAAAAATCAAAATGATTACCACCATCTTACCCATCGCCTCGTTCCCAGCCGTAACCTCCTATCAAAAAAAAACCATCACCCTCCGTGTCGGGGGTTGGGTGTGACATATGCCAAAGGATGGCTTATCATGGTGGGAGCGAGTAGAACGTCGTCGGTACCTGGAAGCGGGATGAGGTGTAGACACGAACGCCGGCACACTTTACCAAGGTTTGGGGCTCTCCTTGGAGATAACACCCCTAGCCCTGCTCTGCGGGGTCTCCGCATGATCACTAAGGCACTAGTGAGTACAATGGTGCTCCTCGAGCTGTATGTAGGAGGTAGAAGGAGGCAGGGCTTGCTCTCTTCTCCCCCTATGTATGAGTCTAGTTCTAACCAGTTCGGAACCCTTTGCATGGGTGCCCTGGGGGGTTTATATAGGCCTACCCCCCTGGGGTACATTGGTAATCTGGCCGGGTGTAGGGCCCGATTACCAGCGTCGCCGGTCGCCGGCTTCTCCGCCGGCTGCTGGGGCCCGCCGCTTGGTGGGCCATGCCGACTGGTCTGGTACGGAGCCGACAGGCCGCCTCCGTCGCGGGCGGGTCTGGTTGGCTGGTTACTGTAGCCGCAATGTTAATGACACATGCTTGGTCTGGGGAGGGGCGTGGCTACAGTCCCGCCGTCTGGTGGGAGATCACTGTAGCCTCACCGCGTCTCATCTGGTTAATGGCGCACGGGCCTCGAGGAAAGGTCTGACCGTCTCCCAGAAGCCGGATCCCCTTGGGTCTGACTGGCCAGGCTACTCTGCCCTCCGGGCCCCAGCTGCCTGGTAGGGCCCGCCGCCTACAGGCCATACCGACAGGCCGTCGTGGGAGCATGCCCTGCCTGTCAGGGGTGACTTCAAGGGTGGAGTGGCAATAGTGTCGCGTCGTGCGGAGATCTCCGCCTGTATGGGGCACTGTGGTCACGCCAAGCCCAGGACACGGAGGTGATGGGCTACACTATAGCCTCACCCTGTCTTGTCTTCTTAATGGGGAGGCGCAGACTCTGAGGGCACCGGGGGCCGTCTGCTAGGATCCAGCCTCTCCGGAGGCCGCCGGCTAGGAGTCGTCCCGCCTTGGTGCCGTCTTCTGGTACTTGGCCGTCTTCTGGCAGCCGACTGTTTGAGCCAGCCGGCCGCCAGAAGGCAGCGCTTCATTCTGGAGGCTCATGGGGCGCTATAGGCCCAATGTCTTGAAAGGTTTAGGGACCCGGGTTGGGCTACCCGTGGCCCATTACTCCGACAGTAGTCCCCAAAGCTGGTGAGGCGCCACGGCTGATAAGTCGGGAGGCCTCAGCAGTTTCCTTCTTCACTATGCATTTGCCAAATGCGTGGGCCGCCTCCTGGCGTGCCGGTTGCCAAGAGCCGACATCACCGAGCGGGCTCGTTCTGATAATTTCGAAACACCAAGGCGGGAAACGGGTGGCATGCCGGGTAAGCCTTTGGGCCTGCCGCCCGCTGCAAATACGCCACGCGGCGTCCGCTAGCCGGGCCAGTCCTGCCAACCCATGCTCAAGACGAGACGTGATGGCGGACCGGGCCCGCCACCACCGGGCCTCGGCGCGCGGGCGGATTCACCGTGGCCGGGGCGAACGGTTGCGATTCCAAGGGGAGTTACTGCGCAGTAAGTTTGCGAAATAAATGCGGGGTCATGGGGTCGTGGGTGCAGTTAATCCCAGGATCCCACGCCCCGCCCCCTCAGCTTCGTAGCCCGAGGGCTATAAGTAGGGGGAGGAGGGGGAGCGGTGGAGCACGCGCGCCCTCCCCTCCCACACTACTAGAAAAACCGCTACTAATGGCGCACCTAATTTGGCCATTAATGGCGCATCACTGGTGCGCCATTACTAGCACGCCATTAGTAATTTTTACTAATGGCGCACCAGTGGTGCGCCATTAGTATCTGGTATACTAATGGCGCACCACTGGTGCGCCAACTAATGGCGCACCACTGGTGCGCCATTAGTATAGGCCACGGTGCGCCATTAGTATGCCTCCCAAGGGCCATGTATACCCAGGTGCTTTGGATACTAATGGCGCACCACAACTGGATGCGCCATTAGTAACCGCGGCATTAGTGATGCGCCATTTTGAATCTAGATCTGGATCGTGATTTTTTGCCCATTTTTTGCTCGTTTTTTTTGCTTGTTTTTTGGCATGACAATATTCTCAAATTTTGTTCCTGTTTTTGGATCTTGTTGCCATGGTCTTTTGCCGGAGAGGAGTTCGCCGGAGAGGAGGAGGAGGAGGTCGCTGGAGAGGAGGAAGGAGAAACCATGAGGGGATAGGAGGACCTCACCGGAGAGGAGGGAGGAGGAGCTCACCGGAGAGGAGGGAGGAGGAGCTCACCGGAGAGGAGGGGATTTTTTGCCTCACCGGAGAGGAGGGAGGAGGGAGAGGAGGGAGGAGGAGCTCACCGGAGAGGAGGG